>NC_051847.1:93451736-93465588 GCF_002237135.1 Teleopsis dalmanni | reverse complement strand
ACTACATAAACTTAAAATATCGAAAAATATACAGCGCGCGAATTTTAAATGAGAATTTCCGAAAACTTTTCGGTCTTAATGTATCTCATTGCCGTCACTGAAAAAATGTTGAGCTATACATAGTTAACTCGTACCTATGAAGTTGACGACTTGTCGGTGGCAAACACTGCTACCAACCGCGATTAGTAAAATCACGCTGACGCGCCGGTACTCAACAACGGTAGCGGGAACGATGACGGCAACGGCAACGGCAAAGGCAAAGTAAAACATTCCGGAAATGTTGAAAATTCAAGGTAAGCGCAAAATATTTTCGACAAACTCAATAAAAAAACCACTCGGAAAGTTGGTTTTGCATACGTCAATTACTTGCAGCAGGGAATGTGTGAATCCAGCATTTCCTTTCGTATCATTCTCAGATTAAATTGCTGTCAACATGGCATATTGGGAAATTGTAAGTTTGCAATATGTTGCTCACATTCAAGGATTTTAAATTTTTTGTCCTTTTTCAGTGCCATGCATGCAGCATGCAATGCAATTTGTGAACTCATATTAAAGATTCCAACGACGTCTGCATTCATGGAGTAGACGATGGATGCAATTGCAATCGCGGGAATTTTAAGCGACTCAGACTCAGAGTTCATGCGACAAATTATTTTTTGTCTGATTTGAGGTTTTTTTTAAAAAAAAAAATATTTCATATTTTTTGATTAATTGGTAATAAAATTGTAAATATTTCCAACGAATTTAAAAAATTAATTTATTAAACGAATGATCAAGATTTATATATTACTTCATATATTCAAAATAAGTTTTATGACGATAGCTAAGTTTATTATTCAGTTTTATTATATGACCAGCCAACGTAATGAATATAATTTTGAGACAAATAATTAAATCAACATAAAATTATATACCATTTACAGGTATATTCATCCCATAAAATATTATCAAATATGTAGAAGTATTCTTTTTGATTCTTCATTTGGATTCAGATTTTATGCATTTATGCATTTATGAAAATATCTTTTCATCTTAAGCCTTAAGAACTGAAGACACAAGAAATCGTGCTGTAGATGGAAAATGTACCAGAGGGATAAAAGATACAATAACAGAGTGAAAAACAAAATATGGATTGGAACTGATGGAACTAATCGAATCAATGAAAATGAAACCATTTTATTAGCAGGAAATGTTTTGGGGCAACATATTTTTGAAACTATAAATATGTTACGGGTGGGTTTATGGATCAATTGTCTTCAGAAAGGTTAAACACTAAACAATTATTTAAATAAACTTTTTACAGAAATAAAATAAAAAGCAAATAGATGGCAACCCGATTCCTAACTTTTTGCTTTAAAGCATAATAAAAATAAAGCTTGTTTAAAGTAATCTTAAATACAATTTTAAATCTTAATACAATTTTGGTTGGTAAAAGTAGTACCATCCAATAATTGGTGACAAAAAACATCTTCAAAGAAGCAAAAAATCTTTTTATAAGCTGTTTTAAACTGTAAATTGAGTAGTTGTTTTTACTATATAATTCTATTTGACTGTTTTTGACTAATATCACTTTACAGACTTGAAACATAAGTTATGTTATAGGAAGTTTTAACGCTAATCTTGAGAAAAATTACTATAACGTGAAGACAATAGGAACTTAATCACATTAGCTGGTTCTTGCAATTTGGATTACACTTAAATTTCTTATAAAAAAATTTGATAATAACCGAAAGACATCAACATTAGTGTAATACTCAAACTAACCGCCTTAAAACTACGATCCATAGTAGAATAGAGCTAAAGTTGTAAGAAGGTTATATGACGGGTCACCACGCTTTCATTACAATTTCAACATGATGGATTGGTTTAAGTAGATAGAATATCGGCTTTGCTTTGAAGCAGAAGAGTCAAAGAATTACATTCTTTGACTGTCTGATTTTGATTTAGAATGGGAAAAAATTACTAAGCTAGATGCCGCATCCCTTAGTGTCATTCTTCTAGTTAGAGACATTTTGTTATACTATGGTACAGTGCTCCACACCGTTTGTAGTCAGTCCAGTGTTCATTTCAATTTCTACTATTTTTTACGGTTTGCTACGACACTTTCCATATCAAGTCATCTATGGTCATCAATGAAATAAAAATTTTTTGTTGGCTTTTGAAGATTGAGAACTTGGAGTCAAAAAAATAAATATAATATATTTACAATATTTTTTACTCTTTTCTTGCGTGTTTATGACGAAAAGAAACTATTTGAAAGTTAGACGGATTCGAATAGCAAAGAAAAGACAACGCTGTTTCGAGTATTGCCAATTACTCATCATCAGTGGTCTTAGGAAATATTTGAATTTCTTAATTAGTTTACGGTCCGTATATAATTTGTTTGAACTGCAAGTGCCAGGCTTAAAACTCGTGCTTATCAAATTAGAAGCCATGACTAATCGGGTTCCTAAGACCATTGTTGATGAGTACTTGGCAATACTCGAAACAACTTTGTATGATCAGCCAAATTTCAATAAATTCTATAATATATTTTATTTAAGACTGCAATTATCGATAAATATTTTGGAATTCATAAATTCTTGAAATTTGAATATCTTTGAACGTCGGCATAAATTATTAATTATTTTTAAATAATTAATTAATTTATTTATTAATTAGATCGGTTTCAGAAAAATATGTTGAAAATTGTAATATAATTCTTAAAAATAACCTTCACACTTTACTGAGGTTTATCTATATAAAAATAAAATCCCAAAAGAGTTTTAGGTATACTTCTTAATTGTTTATTTTCATAAGCAAAAGGTTTTTTTGTCTCTCAAAGGTAGATAGCAAGTAATTAGGATATATTTTTTTGGGAAAAAAATTAATTATACAAATAATTTATTTAAAAAGCTACGCACTTTGCGCTCATTTGCACTCCAAGGGAACTCAATTAAAATAAATAAAACGGAAAAGCAATGAATTTGTAGAAAAAGGACTAATTAGCCAACTTCTATGGCTATAAAAATTAAATTGTATAAATGAAAACCAACAAAGGACATACATATATATGGAATATAATGAAGTATCTGAAACCAATTCAACACGTTTTCATATTTTTCTCTGTTCCTGAAAATGTTGTCCTTACAAGTCCTTTGTATTTGTGCTTAATAAGGAGCATAAATTTAGTTTCTGTTTAAATTTGGTTTATTTGTTGTTGTATATATTTTTATTTTTATTTTGTATATGTCAACTGAACATATGAAATCATGTCAAATTCATTTGAAAGAGTGTATGTTTGCTTAATTAAAGCATAAAAATATAAATCTATAGATGAATTAATATACATAATTTTATATACTTATTTATACAATAAAGCCCAAGTTGACAAAATGAAGTGGAAGTAATTTAGAAACTGTTTCGAACACTTCGTGAATTGGCAAAGTTAGAGACTTGTGGAAGGGGTAATATTTTTATTATGCGCCTAATAGTATGCAAGGCACACACGCAAAAATTCAGACTAAACGACGCCATTCAATTTTTTTATTTATCAGTTTTCCAGCAACGCGCCTAAAACCATGCTTTGGAGTGTAAACTCATCTCACTTTCAGGCTTTTATTACATCGCGGTGCTTCCAAGTAAGTGGTTTGATGGCCTAGTAAAAACAACAGTAAAATGTTATTTCAAAATTTGGCTGTAAGGAGTAATTTCATTTGCAGTGGGTGTGGTCTTGTATGAGGCTGCATACATCACATTTGCTCGTATGTCCTAGCATACAATGGGCAGGCACATTCGAGTTTGTCTCCATGTTTGCAAGTGTCTTATGTGAGTTTTTGTTAGGCGTCGCCCTTGAAGTATAGGCAATAAAAAAACATTTGTCCTAAATACACTTAAGAAAGAGTAAAAAAAAAATTGAACAAACATGGCTGCAGAAACAACATAACAGTTTATTTGTTTTCTTAACTTTGTGGAAGGATGTGTTTTTAAGTTTTGTATATAAACAGAATAAAGTGCAGGATTTCCTTATTTGCAGCTGTTAATGCATCCATGGTTATGTACACAAATTCGGCATTATCAGTGCCTTAACTCCGAATATTAAGGAAAAATTTTGCGCTTTTATGATTTTTAAAGGATTTTGTTCCTCCTTTAAAAAAATTTTGTTCAAAAGGAAGGAACTTTAGGACTTTGTTATTGTTAAATTGTGCCATAAAAATATACAAAAAACTAAATAAGAATTTATACACTAAAAAATGTAGTTGTAAAGTTTTTTATGTTACTTCACTAAAAGTTTTTAGTGATTGTTTTCTTTATTGCACAGTTTCGGGATGTTTTTTGTAAATAAAACAATAACATAAAATTACAAATAAATTTTTTAAATTATGTTCAAGTGTCATTGAATTAAATATCGGGAATGTTCATGTATTATAAATTAAAATAAAAATAGTTGAGTGCTTTTAGCTGTGATTTAAAATAAAAAAAGAATCTTTCATTATTAATTTACTTGTGACTTGTGATGACATGTGACAAATTCCACTAATCTAACAAAACCAACGAATATTTATAAATTCATGGAAAATCTCGTTATATTGGCAAATTAATGTAATAATTGGAGCAAAACCGAAAAATTATTTTGCTTTTATTAAAACACATTAAAATGCTTAGTATATCCTTCCACCCACAATTGGAAAGCAAACAGTGTCGCAACGCCACGTTGTTGCGTTGTGCGAGGACATCATTACAAGTTGTGATACATGGCAGTTAGCCTTTTAGGATCAGACCACAACTTCAGCAAAGCAAACATTTTCGTAATGAGAAGGAAGGATAATTGCGGTTTTCGTATCTTTTTAATAGAACTTAACTCGGAATGTATAAAAAACTGTGGTTTCAAAGAATTAGCCTTACTGCAATAAACAAACTTTTAGTAATTAAAGATAATCTCGGTTTTTTGGGGAGTGTGGCTTGATTGTGAATTATTGGAATTAATTTTATTCACCACAGAAAATTTAACGACCCAAAACTTTAAGTGAAGGAGAAGTGTGTTCACTTTTATGCTAAAGTAATAATTTACTTAAAATATATAAGACTCATGCATAATAAAGTTATCAACATTACTTAGCTTAGTATTGAATATTTAATCATTTGCCATTGGTTGTATTATTATTTAACTTCAATTACCATTTAACACCAACATTATAGTCGATAGTTGATATTAGAAGGACAAATGATTTGATCGTAGCACGATTGCACTCTGTTTTCAATATACACGAAAGTCTTAGTAGTCTGGGTATATTTTCAGCTTGATTGTTAGCATAGAGATCTGCGATAGGATATATCGCATTATTCACATTATGGAATTTAATATTTGCAGCTAAGAGGATGTATTTAATCCTGATCCTTAAATATTGAAAATAACTTCGAATCAATAGTGATCTTTTGTTAGTACATTGACGGTTGCGAAACTAAAGATAGAGTTGATGTAGGGGTCTTTGCCCCCAATATCAGAAACTAGGTGTATGACTCACTAGAAACCCTGCGAATTTTTAAGTGAAGATTCACACAATAACGGCTCCGCTCAAACAAATAAAAAATAATGTATAGTTCGAGTCACTACAAAATAAAAACAAGGACAGAACTTGGTCTTTGTAAGAGTTGCCTGTTCACACAAAGATCAATGGCAATGAGTCTAAGAACCGAGTCTCCGGTAACTTCTTTACTACCTTGTGAAGAAGTGGTTTCACAACAAAGTTTCTGGTAGAAAAAAAAGATAGTAACCGAAAGAAGATGATATTGATGCAACACTCAGAGTAACCATCAAGCTAAAAAACTAATTCGTCCTTATTACAACGATAATGCATTACTTTACAGGAGAACAGAGTTAAAGTTGTTAGAAGGTTAAATGACGTATCACCAGACCTACGTTATTTTTTCAACATGACGGATTAGTATAAGGAGGTAGAAATATTAAACCAGGAGTTGCTATTCCCGTCTGATAATACGAAATTCTTAACATGCAACATTTTGCATTTATCATTTATCTACTGGATAACACTTGATAACTTGAACTGTTGACTGAAATTAAAATATTATTATTGACTTTTGAAGATTGAGTAGTTGGAGTCCAAAAAATTAATATATGTAATATATTTTATTTAAGACTTACTAATGATAAATGAAGTAATGATAAGGTTATCAGAAATATTGATTTCAATTATTCACATGTGAATATTTATTCGCCAACATAGATATGACAATAAATAAGGATTTATTATAAAAAGTAAGTCGTTTAGTTTTAGAGGTTTTGGTAAGTTTTTTGGTATTTTGATTAGGAATGATCCTGATTTACATATATTGGTATTCGATACAAAGCAAACTCTATAAATTTAAAAAACTGAGATTTTCCGATTTTACTTGTAAAAATTTTTAATATGGCCTAACAGAAAATAGAAAACTGTATTAGGCTCGTCCAGATTTTTGTAGTTTTGTAACGTATTCAAGGAAAGTTGTATAACCATAAAACATAAAATTCTGTGTTAAGGGTATCTAAACTTCAGTAAAGCCAAAACCTCTACAAATAGAATAGTATTGAAATTTAACAATTAAAAATGGAAACAAAATATGATTAATTAATTCAATTATTCTACAGCTGGTTTATAATTTCGTTCTAATATAAACACAAGTAAAATTGTTAATTAAAACTCCAGAAAAATATGCGAACATAAAAGGTCAAGTACGGCTTTGGATCAGTTGGTTAAGGTGCGCTGATTCTGAGCTTCACATTTGGCAGGACCCAAATTCGATTCCTGGTACTTGCAGCCTCAAAAAATAATTATTTACGAATAATTAAATACAAGAATTATTTCCAAGACCACTGATGATGGGTATTTGGCAATACTCGAAACCTGACCTGTAAAGTCAGCCAAAAATTAAATTAACTAAAATAATATAAAAATAATTTCTGTTGTTGTAGTTCACTACTGTTCGAAAAACCGCTTTATTTTAAAAAAATAAATAATAATTGGTGTTTTATTTGTGACAACATAACACTAATAGTTTTTACTATTTGATAATGGGAGAAAATGTCTTTAATAACGTTTCCGATCTTGACTGGTATTATTGACAATTTTATGTGATAATATAATTCAGTTAGCAATAGTAATTAAAAAAATATGAAATATTTTACCAACTAAAAATAAAGAATATTAAATGGAAAAAGAGAAATAGATACATTTGAAATGGCTTTAGAAATTGATGAGATTTGTAAACAATATAGAATAGTTATCCATCTTTAATATAATTTCCGTATAGTGACAAAATTACCAATGTGTTAATTCAAGAAATAATTGCTATATGTTTTCATGAGATATTCACAACGTTCAAGATACTAAACCATTTATTATCGCAACTGATTCAATCAAAGACACAATAAACAATAAACAATAAAGAAGAAAACAATGCTCCTTTTAAGGATCTTAATACATTTTGCTTTTTATTGTTAATTGTTTTCGTTCGTTGCTTATTTAGGACGAATAAATAAGGATTTGTGTTAATCAATTGTGTGCACAATATTTTCTTATTTGCAACGTGGCGGGATTATGCGAATAAAAGCTTAAGTAGCTTATGTTTAATGTATCTTTGTTTCCATTAGAATTCCTTTTAGCAACAAGAAGCAAAAACGGGAGTATTTCGCCCTGTAAGGTTTTTATCTCCTCACATTTTTTTGTCCTTTTTGCGTTAAATAAACAAGAGTTCTTCTTTGAAGACAATAAAACTATGCAGTAACTGTAAATGGACAAATCGAAAAGAAATAATAGCGAAAAACCTAACTTTTTTTAAATACTCGTAATTCTCATAAGACATATATGCTGACGTCATCGGATGTTGTATCCCACACTTATGAAAGCAAGTGTAAGATCAATGTACTCTAAAAGCATTTTTTTTGTAAAAAATTGTACACAAATCCACTCTGTGATTGGAATGGATGAAATGTGAAAATGAAACCGTTAATGCTTTCGGTGTAAGTAATAATGTCACCTCATGGTGCTGTAACCAACACCATTTTTGAAAGTTGAAAGTTTTCCCTGCTGTTCTCTGCGGAATGATATCTAAATAACAATTTATTCACTTATTTATTGCTGAAAAAGAAAGGCTTTCCATGCTTCGAGCTTGAGTTTGTTCCCTTTTGTTTTGCCTGTTAAATTGAATTTAAATTGCATGTCCAAAACTCAAACTTCCATTTCCGTTTCCGTAGTCATTTCAAAGCCTTTTATTGAATTTCAATTGATTGGAAAAGAATAACTCAATGAATGAGATACGAATTTGTTATTTTCCTTTTATCTTTTTGTTTTTTGTCTTATGTCAATTTGAGTTTCAAAGTGCTTCCAAAAAATTCCTATCGTCAATCTTCCTTTAAGAGGATTTTAAATGAAAATTGATTTTCCACTTTTTAAAATATTTAGTTTAAGTTTAGAACTGCAGGAAAGTTTTAGCTCACATTCTTGTTTAATATGAAAACATGGACACATCAAACAAACTATAGCTATGAGCTGAAGCAGGGACAAAAACTTAAAACTGCATTCAGCACTAAAAAATATGTTGGAAAATATGTTTGGGAATATTAAATTTTTGATGAAAATTTTAACTCTATTCAGAATTATTAAAGAAGAAGCAACAGGAAAAATTTCGAATCTGAAATGAAATATTTTAAATTGGTGAACCAAATATACTCGAATTGAAAATTGACAAGCATATATATAAAAAAAAAATCTAAATATACTTTGATTGGAATTTAGAGTGCAGTTTTTCAAATCAATAAAAAATGGAAGATGAAATCTAAAAAAATAGTTTTAGTAATAGAATCTCAGTGTTTTGATATAAAAATTTTAAATAAAAATAGAATACGTAATCTTAGAATGGTTACAGGCTCCTCGGGGAGGTATGCAGATCTGAGGTCAATTATTGCTTAGTCTGATGAAGTGATAAACAATAATCTAGTCAAGGCGCAAAGAGGTGTTTTGAAGAAACCTCGCAGTTAATAGTGCTAATGTGCTAATGTGTAAACAGCGATTCCATGAATTGTGCGATTGATGGATTGGGATGTCATTAACTGCTTACCTAAATATTTCCAACATCTACTTAGGATTGAAAAAATGTTTTAGAATTTAAAAGAGGTTGATTATTTCTTTAGAGGTAGTTTTGTAGCTCACTGTGCCAAACTTTCAGAACAAATATATAAATAATTAAGCAACATGAGTAAATAAATATTCTTCGAATTATAATATATACGCACTCTTATATAGCAGTATATTAATGAAATATCGTAATCGAACTTATCATATTTAGAAAGAAACATTTTAAATAAACTCGAAAATATTAATAAGCTAACTGTAGATATTCGAAAGTTTAGTATTGTATAAGGATAAATCTAACCATTTCTACTTCAAGTGCCATGAATTTTACGTAAATTCAAAGAATGATTAAAATTCCTACAAGTAAAATTATAGTATCATCCGACTGATAAGAAGTTAAGTAAGTTTGGCTCTTTTTCCTATCATTTTATCGTTTAAAATATAAGGATTCGAGGGAAAGAATGTTAAATTAATGACTAAGACTATATATTTCCCAGATATCATACTGAAAAGCGCAGAAGAAGCAAGCAAAAGTAATTATTCTCATCTTATAAATATGTATTATTTATAATGACAGCAGCTTCTGCGTGAAGAATTTTGTAATCGTTGGGATTCTAAAAGTTTTGGGAAGTTTCAGTTCAACAGAATAATAAATACTACAACTTTTCCCAGTAGTTCTCTTTCTAATACTATTTTTATTATTTTTAATTCTAGTATTATTATTTTTACTAATACTATTATTACTACCATTACTATTACTATTAACATCACATATTTTTCGAACTTGATTTGTAATCTTGTATATTAGGACTTCAAATTTGATGCAAGCTGTTTGAAGGTTCTAGCCTTTTTGATGTTCGAATATATATTTAGCTTGATACAGCGAGCCATTCGAATACAATATAGTGCTCAAGTACATGTAATATAAAAAAGTTTTGCTATAGAAGCTGCTCCAACATATTAGAAAATTGAAGTATCGATCCAAATGATTCAAATAAGTGCACTCGAAATGTTCGAATATCTTATTGCTATAAATCTTTGAAGTATTAGTCTATATCTTATATCTATATCTTTTATCTCTTTCTAATCGATTTCCAAACAAATGTGATTTTAACTCCATCATAAATTGTCGATCTATGTATATCTAGGTTTAAAGACGGTGAAACGATTTTACTTCTACTAATAACAGAATGTTAATTATTTCAGGTACGTACCATATTTGTAGATGTGCTTCTTTTTAACATAAATTAGGGTTAGATTACAATGATTGGTAAACTTATTTTTGGTAAGTTTTTTAAGATACTGTTTTGATACGGTAAAAGCTTTTCAGAATATTGTAAAAATACAACGAAAAATATTTGAATCAAGAACCCAATTTTTATTTGTACTATTCAGTATTCAATTTTCTAGATAAATATAATTTAAAATAATAAGGTTTTAGTATTAACTCTTATTTAACAAATCTTATTATTTTATATTGTATAAGTTGGGTCTAGTTTTTTAGTTTTTGCAATAGTGCTGGCAAAGCCTCTACCATGTAGTTTGCATTCTTTTCTCAATAGAACCTATTTGTGGGTTTCATTACACTTCCCAGTTTTGTAAGTTGATATTTATTATACTAAGGTATATTCTGTAGTGATTCTTAAATTGTATTTTTTTAGTAGAATATAATCCTTAAATCGTTTTGGTTTCAAACTCTCTGCTATTTTATTTATGAAACTTCTGATAGAGTTAATTTGTAATTAAAATTACTTTAACTCAAGAGCATAAGTCAGACGCTGCATAATCAGCATGATGATATAACGTACGCAGCGCTAATGTTGAACCCCTAGGGAACCCGACGCAGAGACAGGCCGCCACTACAACATGACGAAGAGCAATAAACACTGAAACTGGCAAATCATTTAACGAACTCAGACAGCTGACACAGAATAGGGATAGATGGAAATCATATTGTATCCTTAAGCTTCTAATGGAGTATGGAATAAGTAATAATAATAATATAAGCCAAGAGCATGTTTAATTATATTAACATATAAAATTATTATTTTGCAAAAAAAAATATATATATAACAAATGTAGCATTTTATCTTTTCTAATTAATAGCATTGATTTTTCCACTTGTAAGAATTTTAAAACGTTCATTAAGAAGAATAATAATAAATACTAATCGCATAACTTATTTTTAATAAAAAGTGTTCAATTCTTTACTCGAGTGTATGGAGTGCAATGTTACTTAGTTGATGCGCTTAGAATAGAAATTTTTTCAGAGTTAACCTCCTCTCCTTACATATAAGAGATGATGAAGTAGTGTAGTGTTTTTTCAGAGTTAACCGCCTCTCCTTACGTATAAGAGACGATGAAGTAGTGTACATAAGTAACATTATTACCAGTACTACGTGATGGCAACTTTTGATTAAAAGTGTAATAAAGTGTAATTATAAGTGCATTTTGTTGTAAGTTTATGATATATTAATAGATTAATAATCACTTATTTTATAGACCAGTACCAGTACTCAGGGTTGTACACCACCTATTTTTTTCTTCTTTTATGTAATGCATTATAAATAATTTTACATTTTTTACAGCATAAAAGAAACTAAACACTCTAGTATAGAAATAAAATAGGGCAATATAAAATTAATTATATCTTTTTAATAGGAATAAAGGCTATAAAAATTATTGGAATGAATTAAAAATAATTGAATTATTTTTTTTGTTGCTTACAATCACCTTCAATCAATTATTATAAAAACCAATAATAACATAGATTATCACTATTTAGGAAATCGAATAAAACTGATAAATTCAAATCCAAATTAACACAAATTCTTTTTATTTCCATAATTTTTTTTTTCTGTATTTATCGTTAGCGAAGCGAAATCAAATGCTTGGTTGATTCCAGATTGATGTAAATTATCCTTCGAACATGATTACAAAAATCAATGATTTCAGTTGAAGTAAATCATCAAATATTGACAATCCCATTGTGTAATGTTTGTTGGGAAGAAAAACAACTAATGGAAAACTAAAATGAGAAGAACATAAATCATTGGGCCAAATAATTTCGATTAATATGAGAATCGTCTATAGCGAGCGAACACATACTGGAACGAGCGAACACAAATATCAATAACAATATTCGTAGTTAGTCGTACAGTAAATGAAATTCCTGTCTTAAGGCAAAAAACCTCAAAAAAAAAAGGAAAAATGGGGAAAAAATTAATCCAGAAAAAGGATAATGTATGAACGTGCAATTGGAATTTGCATATGAATTGTAGTTTGTTTGTTTGTTTGTTTGTTGTGTACATTTTATTTATCAGTTACGTGATATACTTATGTACGTATAACTTCGGTTTACTCCCAGCTAAAGACAATCAGTTAAGTTAAGGCAAGAGGATATGTAAAGCAGGTCATGTGTGGTTATAGGAGGAGCAAAAATTTTAGAATATCAATAAAGGGTTAAGCAAATAATGTGTGCCTGTGCATTCATGTGTTGACATTTCTGCTAGATGGATGAATAGCAGCAGCTGTAGCAGGACTAATAGTAGCCAAGGAAGCACGCTACTAGTGGGTGCTATCCATAACAATGAAAAAGTTTATGCAGGATAATACTTTCGTAAATAATTGAGCACAAATAGTAAAGCTGTGATTTATGAAGGATTGCTGCATAAATAAAATGCTTGATTTATTTACAGTACATAAAGCACGTCTTAGCAAAAATGAAAAATGAATAAACCAAAAGAATTTATAAATTTTTTTTTTTATTAAAATTGATTTCTTTAGTAAATTTAATAGCTTACAATATTTAGAGCTCGTGATGAAATCTTCTTTTTATTCTAAAAACTAATAAAATATTAAACGTATAAAAAAAATAAAAGCATAAAAAATTTGTTATGAAAAACTGTAAACGTTAAATGCAAGATATTTTCGCCTCGAATTCTGTGGCAAAATGTTGGCGCACCAAAGCAAAAAATAATTTGATTTCCGTTTTTACATTTCCATTGAAATAGAAATAAAATTTTAAGGTAAATACTAGTGAAACCAATCAAGCATATTTTTTTACATAAAATATTTAAAAGTAAATTTGAATTACAAAAAAAAAAAAATAGAAAATAAATAAATAATATAAAAGATTCAGAAAAAATATTTTATATAAAAATTTAGTGTTTAAACGTTTTATACGCGAGACAGCTTTTGAGATAATAATTATTAAGTTTCGTTTAAAAACTTAACTCTTTACTCCCCTAACGAAAATTTATCTTCTGGGTTATTAAAAATCTGAGAAATTGCATTGCATTTGGTTTGATACAAAATCATATTAAATTGAAATGCGGTTTGCAGTTACCAATTACTACTCAAATTGGAACAACGATTTATCTCCATTTTTGTTTTTGCAATTCTATTTCCGTTTCGAATGTTCCGGTCTAGACTACAGGTACGATTTCATTTCATTATAATTCATAACCAAGCAATAAATGGGTACTTTAATTGATGTATTTTTTCCTTGATTTATTTGAAGCAATACAGAATATTTATGAAATTAGGTTGAGACTACAAAGATTTACTCATACAAACTGAACATAGTTCAAATTTTCGCTGAACAAAAATGTCATGTAATTAAATATATATATATATATATAATATATTATTAACATTGACAGACTTGGCCATTAATAATTGTTAGTAAAGACACAAAACTAATTTAAAAAACAAGAAATAATAACCGATTATGTCAAATTGTA
>NC_051847.1:93436532-93451636 GCF_002237135.1 Teleopsis dalmanni | reverse complement strand
TGAATTTAATTTTTAAATATTTACTAAAATTTTACAATGTTTGGATTCAATTGCAAACTTTAATAATAATTAAAAATACGCAATTTTATATGCAATCACTGAAACCTAATAAAATTTTATAAAATATTTTGCGACTGTGAGCAACTGGCAAAAAGCTTTGCTAAAATATGCAAGGTAATAATTGAAAAAACCGTTGAAAGGATACATAAAAACCAAAATTCATTACGAAAAAGTTAGGATTCACGAAAATAAAATTTGTTTTTAAAATGAATAAAAAAAATAAGTTTCAACTGCAGGCTAGAAATAAACTAGCACAAAACTAAAAAAAAAAGTACAAAAAAAGTTATTTTAAATTCAGTTATTTTTGTTTTACAGGACTTCGACTATTAATAGGCCTTTTCCGTGGCTCGCAAGATTCTAACATAATTAAACACTTTATTTAAGTTAAGGAATTTATATAGGACTATTTGAAGAGGTATATAAACGTTATTTATACATCATGAAGTGAATCTGTTTTTCACAAACTATGTTAATTTATACTTTAATAACAGAGATGCGTGGCTAATGGACTCTTTTACACATATTAATAAAAATAATTTTTAAATCCTCTAAACAATTAAAAGAGGTGTCCTTTTTTGCCCACAACCATAACAACTGAAAGATTAGACTGCTGATCTTTACAACCAAATCGTATGGGAGAGATGCATTGGGTCTGAAATACAAGGTATCAATAAAGTCTATTTGAAAAAAAATCTATGTCTAAAAACCATATTTTTAACATAAGTTAAAAACAATTTGTCATATATCAAGTTCAGGTCCGTTAAATATCCTTCGATATTTAATTTTCATTTTTTTTTTTGAAAAGGTTCTTTTAAATATCAATTAAAATTATTCCATATTATTATTTTGGGCTAGCAAAATTATTATTGCTAGCCCAAAAATTGAAAATATAATTAATTAAAAATTTTTTTATTAAATTTAAGAAAAGGTTTTTTTTCGAACAGTAGTGAACTACAACAACAAAAATTCATTTTATATTATTTTATTAATTGTATTTTTGGCTGACCATACAGCTGTTTCGAGTATTCCCAAATACCCATCATCATCAGTGGTCTTGGAAATAATTCTTTATTTAATTATTCGTAAATAATTGTTTTTAAGACTATACTACCAGGAACTCGGGTCCTGCCAAATGTGAAGCTCAGAATTAGCGCACCTTAACCAACTGAGCCAAAGCCGTACTTGACGCTAATTTTTTTGGAGTTTTGTAATATTAACAAATTTACTTGTTGTGTTTAAATTAGTACGAAGTCATAAACCAGCTATAGAACAATTAAATTAATTATATTTTTATTTTTTAATTGTTAAATTTCAATACTATTCTGTTAGTAGAGGCATTATTTGTTGCATGATTTTTTCTTTCTTATGTATATAACATAATCTAGGAACGTAATGCTAAGAAAGTCATGCTAATATTACTCCAGTAGTCGCACGGGCGAATAAAAATAAATTTTTTCAATATTACCAGAAAAGAGATTTCTTGCCATAGAACATAAAATTCTTAATCTATTTTTTTCAATTTAACGGTAATTTAACAAAACTTCATTTATCTCAAAATATTTCTAAAATATCTTTACTGTTAATTTTTCGTACATCAATATTATGTTACATTCAACATTTCATGCTAAATTATCCATCTATCCTGTACCTACAATCGGTCTTTGAGGTGAACTATCTTTTGCCTTTTAAGACAAAAATGGTAAACATTTGCAATATTTTCCTTAAATTTAATAAATAGTTTAAATAAAAAAGTAATATCAAATAGCACTACCAACTGAAAATTTGTACCTACTGGTCTAGTTTTAATAAAAAATTAATAAGTATATATACGGATTCAAATACCCATTATTTATATTCCTTATGAAGTCCTTATCTTATGTTAATGCATTTTTAAGCAATTTGTTAACATTTTATGTGAAATATTACAGTGTATGAGATATGTGAGTATTAGTCTTTATTTTATAATATAACTTACTATATAATTATGCTATTAGATACATAATTCATATGTTGGCATTATTTACGTACTACTGAGTCCTTTAAGTAAATTAACATTTTATATTTATTCGTCTTGGAAGCGGAAGTAAAATGTGTTTTCTTAACTTTGTTGTTGGCAACACTTGCACATTTGTGCACACAAAAATTTGCAGGAGTGTGCAGAAGTATGCATGAGCAACAGGATTTTTGCAAGACGATTTCAGTAGCTGAGGAATACTATATTACTGTTTGTTCTCATGCATTAAATATAACAAAACTCTGTGTTACACAATCCCATACATGTCGCTGCCGTACATACAAGAAAGTAATGCATTTACATAAGTCAGAAATACAGTCGGTTTGTGCACTTAATTGTGTAAATCTGTGCCAAGAACCACAGGGAACAAACCAGAGTAAATAACACCAAACACCAGAAATAATAAAAACGACATTTCAGTGCCAAAATGATATATTGGATTAACCCGATCCTGGGATGTCACTTTTGGAGATTTTGTAGCTGTGTTTAAATTATATGCGCAAATGTTGATTATGATTATTTTTTGGGTGGGGCATGGAAGCGTGTCTGCGGGCAATGCAGACTATAACTTTCTTGTACTATTTATGTGCTCCGAACCTTTTTTTCCAGAGAATTTATTATTTTTGTGAATGGTTTGCAAGTGCTTTTGTAGAGAAGTGAACTAATTATGCTTAAAATTAAACTTTTGCAACTCGGACAATTAAATTTAAAGGAGCGTAAATATTATTTTTATGCATTGTGAGAAACTAAGTTTTTAATTTTGCAAAAAATTTTCTGGTTTCCATTAAAAAATACTAACCAAAACTTTTTCAATTTAATAATTCTAAAATAAAAATACAAAGAAAACATCACAAAATTATAGACGTTTATTATCGCACTCCATCCCAACCAACTTTGTAAACACAAAAATGTAACATGTTCGCCTAAAAAGGGTCTTACACCCGGAACATGAATGCAATGAATTTCTGCTTTCCAGGTTGGGTGTTGCTTTGTTCATGTGCAAGAGCAAATGGTTTGCTCCTACAAATGCAGCTCCGGTGCAATGTACCTTTAAAAGGCAGAAGAACTCATGCAGTTGCACTCAAAGCGTAAAGTGCTAATTTCGCAGCACTCACTTGCACCGTACACTATAAATTACAATTTACATGCATTACAACATGTGCGGGCAAATCCACGAACAGCACAACTTTGCACATTTTAGAAATACAATAGTTCCTTTCCTCTCCTTTCCTCTCCCACTGTTTTTCATCTTTTTCGGCTATGTAAATACGGTTATTACGCGCGTATGTTGTCAGTTTAAATAAGATGAAGTACAATATATCGCACACTAAATTTTGTGGGTGTTTGTACAGTGGATAAGCTAAAGTGATATATGCACACATAAAGCACAACAAATGGATCTAAATATTCTTGTGTGGGTTATTGCGAGAGCAACTTTTCAAGAAATTGTATAAGTTGGCGCATAAGTGTGTACATATATTACATGCCAAAGCATCCAAAAGCATTTTTAAATTTATATCTAATACATTTTTTAATGGCAGCTGCAGCACCTAAATAACAACTTTTGTCCTTGTCCAGTTCTGTAAATGAAAATGTGGTTGCCATGTACTGAATGTGGGTTAACATTACAAAATCATAATCCTAACTTTAATATTGTTCAAAGCATTTCTGTATACAATTCATGCTGACACACAACAGGGTTAGGCGATTGAAGTGTGATTTATTCAAACGATCACATCTTTTTAGTGTGAAATTATTTTTATTGATTTAAATCACAAAAATTTGTGGAAATAATCAAAATTTTAGTATTCATTTACTCTAGCCCGATGTAGTCACTTTCACCCATCAACCTTTAAATGATTAAAAAATTACCAGTTGATCACCCCTACAACATAGTTTTTTTTTAAGTTGAGCCTTAGCTTTCCGAACCATTTCAGGTGATGTTGTTGTCCACCAACATAGTGTTTGGCGATGCCGCTTGTACTATTATAGCGATTTATAGTACAAAACGCAAACATTTTATTCACTTTGAGGTGTTAAGTTGTTTGAGCTTACGAACAATAGCTGGTTGTGATTTTCCAGTCAAAAATAACACAATCACACTATAACGTTTGATTTCCATTTCGAATAACTTTTGTTCTATAAATCTTAGACGCAAATGCTAGTGGTAGCTTGTAAAAAAAATAAAAACAGCTGTCATTCGTATGAATTTCATATAGTTGGCAATATTAGTTTGACAGATATACATGTGTGTAGTTGGCAATATCAATTCGACAGATATACCGATGTGTAGTTGATAACAATTCAATTCCCTAACTCTGTATATGAGGAAAACAGATTAAACTCCAAAAATGTTGAACACTTGGTATTACTTCATATGTAATATGTAAACTAAACTTAACTAAATTCATTTCAAAAAGATCTAAACTTCGTTTAGAGTAGTTTAATCCATTAATACGAACACTAACGTTTATAGAATGAAATACTTTCGTATAGAGTAAAGTACACGCTCCGAGGTCAATCAAAAAAAGCCACAAAAATAAAAGAACACTTCGAATTGTTCTCCTAAATAATTGCTTAGCATCCGAACAATAAAGATTCGATTTGTGTTCAGATAGATAACTTCTATTGACACTTAAATATTAAATGAACTCTTTTTGGAAACAAAACAAAACAATTTTATATTTTTTCAAGACACAATATTCATTGTGCATAGAGGATATAAAAATAACAATAAACATTTGAGTTTATGAATTTGTTGCTGAATACCATATGTTTTGGTTTCTGTAATGATTTGTTTTAAAAAAATAAATTAAGGAGTAAAATATATTAAAACATCATAATCCTTTTTCACAAAAAATTATAATATAAATGTTTAAGGTACCTATAACTATAGGTAAGTTGTGTTAAAAGTTCTGTGACTGAACATGAAGCAAATACTTCAGAACGAATATTTTTTTTTTATTTTTAATAATTTTTTCATTGGTCAAATTCAAATGGTTCATATAAATGGAGAATTCGCTGTGATTACACTTTTTTAAAATAATACATCGCTACAAGTTTAATCCAAATTACATTAACTTTAATGGGATTTTGTGTGATTGTATGGAATAATAAAAACTTAATTAATGAAGTCCAAAAACCACCATAACTGACAATATTAGGAGGTATTAAAAATTAGAATTCCTATTGAGCTTATAGGAATTTTTGTTTTTAATAGAATTTAGAACATGATAATGAAAAAGCTTTCACAAAAAAAAAAATAAAAATTGCAAACATATAAACATGTGCATCCTATCTGGATGGATGTACGGCATTCAGCTGTGAAACTACGCTAGTTCAATTTATATTACTACAAAAATTCCAAAATTTCATGCTATGGGATATGACAAACACAACGTGGGACGTAAGAAATTCTGAAATGCATTGTGATCTGGGAATAAAAAGGGTTGAGAAAGAAATTTATCGAATCACCAAGCAATACTTATCAAAACATTGTATCACGCAACGTCTTAAGCGCCGAAAGTATTCTGGCCTCTGGTCTTAAAGTCTTAATATTACAAAGTTTAAATTGTTGGCTAGTATTTTGTTACTAGTTGGTTTGTATCACTATGTCTATTATTTATTGTTACTTAAAAAAAAACAATAATTTAAATATATCTAAGACATTGTTGAAGCAAACCAAGATAGGCTTTTTGCGATAATTCATATGTTGCTGGGATATTACTACACTTTGATAACTAAAGAACATTCAAAAGTGTACAATAAAAAGGGTGAAAGAATTCCGTTTTACAAGGATACGTATACTGATCTGTCAGTCTGGAAGTTTGAAGCCATTTCTTGGAATTGGTAATCTCCTATTGATGATTGATTACTTTAAAACGGATTGCACATATTATATATATATTTTAACCCATACAGACATATTAGAAGTACAAAAAATGATGTCAAAGAGAAGGAATCAAAGTATGAAAAACAACTTGGATATAACTTGGAATCTCTTATATCTAGATTCTAGAATCTACATATCTAGAATGAAAGCTATCTGTTGTAATGGGTCAATACCATCTTAAACACGCGAAAAGGATCAGTTACATTAGTTTAGTAATAGATGACTGGTTATGATAAATTTATATAACGAAGAATTAAAATATTAAAAAAATATCGGTATAAAGAATATTTATACAAATCGCGAAATACATATGAAGACGATTTGTGGAGAATTTTTTTTTACATTTAATATATTTATCCTTACATTGATTTGTATAGATAACACTTATATATTGCAAGATTGTATGATCCAAATGATTCATAAAGAGTTGCTTTCGAATATGTTTTTTCAAAAAAAATTTTCAGCAAATTAAAATTTAATACTGAATATTGTCTATGTGCCATTTTGTCATAAAATGTTCGTAATATTAAAAATAACTTACTTATTTATATGTCCTAAAAGAGATTAGAATTCAGTACAAGTAAAATAAAATGAACGATTTAAATGACTACACCTTGTATACATATATCGAATTACTAAGGTGTTATATTACAAACATTTTTAAATTTTCAAGCGTTACAATGAACACTTAGGGTGTTCAACCCTGTATGGGTTCTGTTGTAAGTAAATTACAGCGCCAGAAAAACGCCACTTCACAGAACGCATAGCGTATAAAAATAAAGAGGCTAATAACAACCAAGGGAGTCGTAAAGTAAAACGTTTTAAACTTGAAAATGGCTTTGTCAGAAATTGCAGCCTTGAAAATTTGGATTCACCCCGGGGAGCCACATGCACTAAATAAAAACTTTGTGTTCTGTACAATCAAAAATAGTAAACAAAAATAATGGAAAATACAAAAAAAAAATTTCAAAATTTACACACCCACAGCGGCAAAAATAGGATGAAGCGTGACCTGTATTCGTATGCAAATCGCGTAGAGAAAACTCCAATGCAAACAATGAAGCATTCCGGAGTTTTCAATAACAGAGCACCAGACTCGAGTAATACCATGCCGATAATAATGAAGCCATTTGGATGTGCGAAAAATGGCAATAAAAAGTGTAAACTAAATTGATGAAGCCATTTTTCAATTTGATAAAACTCCAAAAGGAAAAAGTCGGAGATGACAGAATACAAGCCTCAAGTAATTAATATGGAATTATTGGATTTTATTTATGTTTCGAAAGTTTTAATAAATATTTCTTAACTGAAAATGATTAAATATTAAAGAGTGACACTTGTGTTTGAGGATTGGAAATCGCTACAAGATATATGTATTTTTAAATTTAAAATTAAAAACAATTATTGATACTTCAAAAGCATATTATAAAATTTAAAATTGTTTATTTAAATAAAGAAATTGTTGATAAAGAAGAAGAACAACTTTAATAGAAGAACATTACCGTCATAAGATTTATTTTTTTGAGTTGGAGTTTCGAGATTGCTTAGGTTCGAGACTGAACTCAAACTCTTTTAATTAAAAAATAGAAAAAAGTAGTAATTATTTAATAAGGGAATTACATATTATATATTTTATTAAGGACTAAGATAAATCACTGAAACCGAAATGTAAAATTACGGTGAACTGCACAATAATCTGTGAGTAAAATATGTCTTTTCTCTTAAGAATGTCTTACAGAAGTTAATGTATCAGGGTATATGAGATTGTGGATTTATGCAAGCAACATACAGTTCATAGAACTTTTAGGAACACCTAGCTTAATATTAGTGTCTAGTCTTGTGTTTCAAACTGTTACCAGTAGAATATGAATTTTTTTTTTTTTGGTAAGAACAACACGTAAATTTCAAGGGAAGTTAATTTTTTTTATTCAAAATATTGATCATCAGCTTCCACACATTTCGCCTATCTATCACGTTCCTCGAACTATTTTCCAACTTCCTTAAAATTGTTGAAGTGCTGTGCGAGCGCGTGCCTCAATGAAGTGAAGCAGTTACAATCAGTTGGCGCAAGATCTGGGGATTGCATTGGGTGTGGAATGATATCTTATCCAAGCGATTTCAAAGTGTCTTTCATTGATTTTGTAGTGTGAGACGGTGCATTGTTGGAACAAAAGTTTTTCGTAATATATTTTAGTCCATTTCGATCGTCTTTTGATTAATGCGTGATTTATATCATTAATTTGATAACAGTGACGTTATATAGTAACTGTTTTGCTTGGCTTTAAGAATTCATGATCTACAATACCGCTCTGGTCCCACCAGACACAAAGCATAATCTTAAAGTACCGACTTCGCGGAAGCGATTCGGCAGTGGTCTTAAAGAATCGGCTTCCACAGGTGAAAGCCAAGATACAAAAATAGTTTTTTTTTATTTGGGCGTTGAAGCAGCCTTTCAATTTTTTCTAACTTTGGGCCCCATGTTCTTAACTTATTAATCTTTCCCTTTCCTCATAAACATCTGCTGATTGTTTGTTTGTGACACATTTAAAGCTTTTGTCAATTGCTTTGGAGTTTGAGTTGGGTCATCATCCAATAACTCCGTGAGTCTTCGAAGATTTGTGGTCTACAAGAGCGCTGACTGTCTTTCACATAGAAAACCCGACTATTAAATGGTCGAAATCGTGTCTTATATATTATATTCTATGGAGTATGTTTACCATACGATGACTTTCAACTGCCTTTTTCTTTTGGTTAAATAAGAAAAGCATCACGTGATGCAAATGTTCTTTTTCAGACACAAATTCAACATTATTAATAAACGAAAAACAACAAAGACGCTAGTTTTTGCTGAACTTGACTTGGGTTAATGTCAGACGATGCGATGTTTGTATCAAATTAATACGCTTTGTATTTTTCGTTGGCGCCATGTCTTAGGTAGACCGGTAAAAACTTTGCATAGTAGTTTACATGGTGATATTATTTTTCAAGATGTTGATTTTACAGCCTTGTTGCTATCGAATTCAGTGGATCGCTACATTATTATTAATTATTGTTATTAAATGCTGAACTGTTATGAGCAGCAACTAATGAAAAATGTTATATTATTGAAAACCTTTGTAGCACCTTCAGCGTTGCTTAGCTTCATTATAATTACATATTATGAAATATAGTATATTTCAAACACACATTCAAATTTTAATATATATAATGAGTTTATTCAAAATAAATTACTTTTCATCACGAAACTGATGTGACACGTGCTGATCTGCATCACTTACAACCTTTGGCTATTTCTTTATAACAACCGATTACTATTCGCTTTTTCTACGATCATTCCACATTCCACACCTAGTCTACTTAAACTAATTAGCAATACTGCTAAGGCGGGAACGTATATTAGTCGACATTAATCTAAATACTTATAATAAAATATCTTACTTATAATAATTAATGTATTAGGATAACAAATCAAACGGCTAAGTTCGTTTAAGCCAACGTATTAGTCCTTCGATATTAAGTAGAGATAATATTTAGATTAGGTCTGTGACCGTTGGCATGTTTAAATTACGATGTAGGTCACTGTTGCGGGTACACCAAGAAGCATTAGTAACGACTCTTATAATTTTGTTTTGAAATTCTCTACTTGTACAACTCCATAGTTGTAAGCCATATGTCCAAACAGATCTCAATACCTGCTTGACACTTTTTTACATGAATTGTATATATATACATACGATTATATACTGCCGCCAAGAAGCCCCGTTGTTGTTTTCGCGAAAAGGGGAATTCGAAAACTAAAAATATGAAAAGTAGCATTATTTGCTGTTTGATTAGTCGAACATATAAACATTCTGTGGTTGTATCGTTATTATTATTATTATTGATTGATTAAGTCTGCAACCATAAATTTTAATCAGTATGCTAAATAGATGTTCAGTTTAGATAGAAAATTACTACATTGTATATTTTGTAAATAACAAGTTGACTTTTATTTTAGAATATAAAAGTTATTTTATATTTTTATAAAATATAATCACTTTAGACTTGTTTCAGTTTATAAAAACAGTAATGAAAATCTATAAATCTAAGAATAGATAAAATATCTCATTATCGCAAAAAATTTTAATTACAAAAATTTATTTTTTAAATTTCTAAAACAAAAATTACAATTTCCCTGTAATAAGAGTTAATTAAATCAAAGAACATGGATTGTCGTTCTCAAATTGATTTGTGACCCTAATTAGGACTGAAAAAATTGTTTGACAAATTCCCCACATTTTAAGATTAAATTTACCATTTTTAATGTACGTAATTCGCTGAGTTTACTTTTTTTATTTTTTTGCACATTTAAGTCTAATAAATTTTTCATTTAAAACAAGTGTCGTGGAAAAAATATTCTTTTTTGAAACGTTTTACATTTAAAAGGGTACTCGATGCTTTATAATTGTTTTCCTGAATGATCATCTAAAAGTCCACTTAAAGTGCTTGAAATGTGTGGAAAATTGTTACTTCCGTAAACGAAAAATCCTATTTATTCAACGAAATTTTCATTTCTGAATTTATATTTATTTTCCGTTTGGTACTGAAATTTTCGCGCTTTTCAGTATTTTTGAAGCGACAAAAACTCAGTCAATTATTTCAGGAGACTGAAAATTTGGTTTTATTACTGCAGTCGGTTAAAAACCACTGAAACGTTTAAAAATAATTCCACAATTTAATCTATAATTACTTAGAAACGAAATAGTTTAGATTTACTAACATATATTTTAAAATCCAATCACATTAAGGCTTAATTTTAATTTATTTACCACAAAAATTACAAAAATTTAGTTAGAAACTATAAAGTTACAACAAATGATTTTGCAAAATAATATATGATTTTAACACCGTTTTTACAAAGTCCGAGAAATGTATGTTAAGTTAATGTCGAAGATTCTTAATTTCAACCGGATTATCTGTTTAAATTAACACGGATTTTTGGAACAACCCATAAATATTAACGGGATGACTATATTTCATAACTTAACTACAAACGGATATATCTGAACCTGATTCTAATTATTTTGAAAAATATATATATTTTGAAAAATATAATATAAATATATATACCTACAGTATATAAAATTTAATATATTTTTCGAATCTTATTTAGTTGGAATATAAATATTAAAATATAAATTTTGATGCTTTAGTATCTAAAGGTTCAGATTTCCGTTTAATAGTAAAAATTAACAATATGTTGACTTTTGGATATAGTACCTGTACGACCTGATGCTTCAGTTACAGTTCTTACATAGAAAACTCTTGTACAGTTAAGAGTTAAATCCGATCAGCAGTTTATAAAGCTTAACATGTACGGTATCTATAGTTTAATAAACCTATAACAAAAGAGAAATATGTAGATATCCGCGTATAAACATTCGACATTAATATATAATGTATGATGGACCAGTAAGGTTCTGTTCGATACCAACTCGAATAAACCAATCAGCATTTATGAATACGTTAGCGTCAGATATAGGTAAATTATTTAAGTTTTACAAAATTTGATTCCTCTTACACTATTCTCTATATATGTACATATATATATTTGGTTAATGCAACAATATTGTGTATGTGGTAGCGTATGTAAATCTTAAACGTGATCCGATAAATTGTTGTAATTGTGATAACAATAAATTTATTACATTAATAATTCGAGCCAAAAACGTTGCATACATCCAGGCGTGTTTGCATAATTTAAGCTTAACTTGTTGTACTACATTATGAGATACGTAAGCAAATGTACAAACATAATCAAAATCTGCTGACAGGCAATACGTAAGCACTGCAAATGTACTGCAATCTGTGAATGTAGGTGCGGTCGTATGTGTGACGGCAAATGAGACCACATAATCGAAATGGCATTTGCTATCAATTACGCAACGCAATGACGTTTGCCAACTGCCGTACTCACATTTACCAAACATACAAATCATTCAATCATTACGTGATTGATATTCGGGAGGATTGTGATAATAATGTTGACATCGGTAGGAATAGGAGTCAAAATGATACACCACCAGTAGTTGAATTAGTGTCAAAGGACGACTTACGGTATCATTTGTTTCACAATTGCATTAAATTGCATATTAAAAATTGCTATAAAATGTGATTCTTGGCTTGGTTTTTGTTTTTGTGAAATACAAATATGCAACAAACTGAATTTTGCACAATTGAACTGAAAGCGGTCCAATCATTTGTCAGCCGTTTTGCACTTCTAATTGAAAACTTTTCGAATATTTCAATTTTCGCAAATTTTATGCACAAAGCGCTCGTAACTAATTTGAAAATTTCGAATAAATCCCTATAAATTCCTAAAACAAATCCACTTTGTGCTCCGCATAACACTAAATGTATGCAGTGAATGCACGAGTGACTTTTTTATTTTTGGCAGCAATTCGAGAAGCTAAATGACTACAGACACGAAGGGAAAAAATGAAGGGCAGAGCGCCGTAAATGCGCATACTTGAGTGCCTATTTCCGTATGATGTAATATTAGTCGGATGGCCAGTCTAGCAGCTAGCGTTCTATTGGAAAAAAATAAGATTCGAAACGATAAAGTCGGTTAAAGGATAATGGTAATAATAGGCGGATAGTGGCTTTGTTGGCTGCTGTTTTTGTTGCATGCAGTTCTCGAATTTATGCGCTGCCAAGGCAACAGTCACGGCCAGCCATCGGGCATCGGTATAACATAACTTAAATCTACACTATTCTGCCACTTTCCGGCAAAGTTATTCGCTTATTTGCCAACTACTGCCATATTTTAAAGGATCGTTTTGCATTCATCCCTGTTGCTCCTCTAGCAAGTGGTGCTGTAGTCGCTACTACAGCTGCGTGCTTAAGTGTCCTTTTGGGTAATTGTAATTGCTGACCATTGTAGAGCAGTAGCAGCAAGCACATTTTCCATTCTGAATTGCTTTGTGTTGATTTGAAAACTGACATGGTAAATCGTTGGTAAATTTATGCCATTTGCTTTATGTTGCGTTTTGCTTGGAGTGCTTGGAATTCTGTTCGAGAAAACGCATTGTTCAGATATTTATTATTCACCTCCTAAAGTTTTATATAACAAACTCACAAACTCATAAACTCACAGAGTAGAACAATGAATCAAATGACTAAAGCATAGTACATTTGTTCCCCAAAAACATTTTATACAAAATTAAAAAGTTTTCAAATAAACAAAAAGAGAACACAAAACTAAGTTAGAACAATAAATAATTTTTGGATGCAATTTTGTTAAAGAAAACAGCAAATTTGCTTTGTTTTTAGGTAACTTTTAGAATAATAACAGATTTTATTTTCAAATGTACCACTGCATGGTTTTTTTGTATAACTTTATAAAAAATAAATTTCGAATAAATCAGAAAAAATAAATATTTAAACATAAAATAAAATAAACAATACGCACTAAAAAAAGTTAAAAAAAAGTATATTTTTAAACCGAAGTTAGAAACATCTATAAAACAATATGATACTAAGCAACAATGTTAAATTGCATATTGATGTCTTTATTTTCACGGACAATTAAATTCTTACTAAATCACTAATAAACGTAAAGATGAAATTTAGATCAGTACATTGAGCCGGTCAGCTCTAATCAGATCAGTAAATCAAGTAAAGTTCATATAATTTGGGTAAAGCGTTACATTGATATTGTTAATAAGCTGGTCAAGTACGGTCAGTGTTTTTCGATAATAATACAGTAATATATGTGATAGGCATTCTAGTTCCCTCGAAACATCCGCAACAGAAAAACTCTGACATATAAAACAAACCACAAACCACGACAACTTTGGTTGAAATTATATTATTATAACAATCTGTTAATGTCCAACATCATTCCAGTAAAGACTTTTGTAGAAGCTGTCAAAATAAGGGCTTAAGATAATGGCTGAAGACTTATATTATCATGTGATTTTTCTCTATACAAAGTGTTAACCACGTAGAAGAGAAGCTATACACAATTCTTTTGCAGATTAAAATCATATCCTGTATTAAAATTAAAAATATTAAAATGTTTTTTGGGAATCATGTATGATCAATGAACTGTATCTAATAAACAAATATAGATTCTTATATTGAAATTGACAATATAGATTCTAAAGTTCTAGATTCATTCTAAAATATTGTTTTTACATAAGCTAAAATATTCTTTAAGCGTTCGTAAAAAATTTGTTCCGATTTTTATAGTATAGTATACATATTTTATTAGAACATATATACTTTTTGAAACAGTATTATTGTAATAAAAAGAATTGTACTTAAAATATTCAATATTTAATTAAACAATGTATGGAATAATTAAAAGAATATCTTACTGCGAGTTAATTCCAAAACTTAGAGATTAACCCAAAAGAAGTTGCATAAATACTCAAATACAGTGCTCAAAGACCTAGACCAAATTACGTCTAAATACCATATATATAATATAATATACGCAAAACGGTAGAGCTCTTAACATCACAATTGTCAAATTTTGATTTATTTTCAAAATTTATGCAAATTATACTTTAAGAATATTGCAACTGTTTGTATTTATCAGCACTAATTCGTCTATTATTCTAGGTTTTGGATTTCTAAATGTTAAGCCCACAATTCTAGCTCAAAGATGTTTGATAAGTTGTAGTTTAGGTTAGGTTGGAGTGGCAACCTTATATCTAAGAAAACCCACTTGAGCTCAAATAATGGCACTTTGTGGTACCACAGGAATTGCGTTGATTCGTACATAGACTAAAATGTCAGCTAACGACCAACGCCGAAAGACTAAACGACTTTCCATTAGGTAAAGATAAATCAACCTCACAATTTTATGAATTAAGCTAAGCCTACAATGACAGTTCGTACAGGTCGGTAAGAAAAGCGCCACTTGATATCCAAGATTAAAACGTCTTGGAAAAATCCTTTTGTTATGGTTAAGGTTTTTCTGTTTAACAAAAGAATATAAGTCGATTTATTTTTTTTTGAATATATATTCTGATTTTTTATTCGCTAGCTCAGATGTTAATTTGAGGCTTTTATATATCAATTATTCCATATGATTGGATTAATGGTCATTGAGTATATTTGGTCTCTTGAGTATCTTTGGGCACAAAGCTC
>NC_051847.1:93345699-93436432 GCF_002237135.1 Teleopsis dalmanni | reverse complement strand
GCAATAAACCCTGAAACTGGCAAATCATTTAACGAACTAAGACAGCTGACACAAAATAGAGATAGATGGAAATCATATTGTATCCTTAAACTCCTAATGGAGTATGGAATAAGTAATAATAATAAAATAAGCCAAGAGCATGTTTAATTATATTAACATATAAAATTATTCTTTGCAAAAAAAAAAATATTTTTTAGAAGGGTTTTCGAATAACAAAGAAAGAAATAAAGGACAAACACAAAAATTTATTTTTTAATTTTTATTGAAATTTGGCTGACCATACAACGCTGTTTCGAGTATTGCCAAGTACTCTTCATCAGTGGTCTTTAATAATCGAATTTTATTTAATTAGTTTATAGTCCGTATATAATTTGTTTGGACTGCAAGTGCCAGGCTTAGAACTCGTGCCTGTCAAATTAGAAGCGATGACTAATCGTGTTTATCCACAAGAAGCCAAGGCTGCACAAACTTTCAATGCTCAAGTTCCAGGTTTTATTGTCACTTATTTTTATTTAATTAGTGACAACAACCAACGCACTTGCCGTGCTTTTTAAATAAGAACGAGCTTATAAACTTCAGCTTTATTTTTAGAAACACAAGTTCAGCGAATTGAAAGTTTAACTTTTGGGTTTTGCCTATTTCTTTATTTCTTTTCAAAGCTACTCTTTTTGTAGAGACATTTTGTAATGCATATTGTTTTACTTACTATATGTAAAGCGACCATTCTGGTGCTTTTTACAAAGAAGCTATGCTATGTTATTCTACAAACCCCCTTTCGCGGTTTAGGAAAGGCTGAACAATATTATATTTTAACATATTGTTCTTATTTTTCACAAGTCTAATTTTTGAATAAAGTATTTGTGTTGCTGTAAAGCTAGACTTTCTTTGTATAGGGACAAAGAAGCTTTATTAAAATTTAGAGGGGTTTTTGAATAGCAAAGAAAGAAATAAAGGACAAACACAAAAATGTGTTGGTGTCAAGTGCTTTGGTTGGTGTCACTAATTAAATAAAAATAAGTGACAATAAAACCTGGAACTTGAGCATTGAAAGTTTGTGCAGCCTTGGCTTCTTGTGGATAAACACGATTAGTCATCGCTTCTAATTTAACAGGCACAAGTTCTAAGCCTGGCACTTGCAGTCCAAACAAAATTATATACGGACTATAAACTAATTAAATAAAAATTCGATTATTCCAAAGACCACTGATGAAGAGTACTTGGCAATACTCGAAAAAAAAAAAAAAAAAAAAAAAAAAAAAAAAAAAAATAAATTTTTGTGTTTGTCCTTTATTTCTTTCTTTGTTATTCGAAAACCCTTCTAAAAAATTTAATAAAGCTTCTTTGTCCCTATACAAAGTAAGTCTAGCTTAACAGCAACACTAATACTTTATTCAAAAAAAAAAATATGTATAACAAATGTAGCATTTTATCTTTTCTAATTAATAGCAATAGATTTTTCCACTTGTAAGAATTTTAAAACGTTCATTGAGAAGAATAATAATAAATACTAATCGCATAACTTATTTTTAATAAAAAGTGTTCAATTCTTTACTCGAGTGTATCTGAGTGCAATGTTACTTAGTTGATGTGCTTAGAATAGAAATTTTTTCAGAGTTAACCTCCTCTCCTTACATATAAGAGACGATAAAGTAGTGTAGTGTTTTTTCAGAGTTAACCGCCTCTCCTTACGTATAAGAGACGATGAAGTAGTGTATATAAGTAACATTATTACCAGTACTACGTGATGGCAACTTTTGATTAAAAGTGTAATAAAGTGTAATTATAAGTGCATTTTGTTGTAAGTTTATGATATATTAATAGATTAATAATCACTTATTTTATAGACCAGTACCAGTACTCAGGGTTGTACACCACCTATTTTTTTCTTCTTTTATGTAATGCATTATAAATTATTTTACATTTTTTACAGCATAAAAGAAACTAAACACTCAAGTATAGAAATAAAATAGGGCAATATAAAATTAATTATATCTTTTTAATAGGAATAAATGCTATAAAAATTATTGGAATAAATTAAAAATAATTGAATTATTTTTTTTTTTGCTTACAATCACCCTCAATCAATTATTATAAAAACCAATGATAACATAGATTATCACTATTTAGGAAATTTAATAAAACTGATAAATTCAAATCCAAATTAACACAAATTCTTTTTATTTCCATAATTTTTTTTTCTGTATTCATCGTTAGCGAAGCGAAATCAAATGCTTGGTTGATTCCAGATTGATGTAAATTATCCTTCGAACATGATTACAAAAATCAATGATTTCAGTTGAAGTAAATCATCAAATATTGACAATCCCATTGTGTAATGTTTGTTGGGAAGAAAAACAACTAATGGAAAACTAAAATGAGAAGAACATAAATCATTGGGCCAAATAATTTCGATTAATATGAGAATCGTCTATAGCGAGCGAACACATACTGGAACGAGCGAACACAAATATCAATAACAATATTCGTAGTTAGTCGTACAGTAAATGAAATTTCTGTCTTAAGGCAAAAAACCTCAAAAAAAAAAAGGAAAAATGGGGAAAAAAATTAATCCAGAAAAAGGATAATGTATGAACGTGCAATTGGAATTTGCATATGAATTGTAGTTTGTTTGTTTGTTTGTTTGTTGTGTACATTTTATTTATCAGTTACGTGATATACTTATGTACGTATAACTTCGGTTTACTCCCAGCTAAAGACAATCAGTTAAGTTAAGGCAAGAGGATATGTAAAGCAGGTCATGTGTGGTTATAGGAGGAGCAAACATTTTAGAATATCAATAAAGGGTTAAGCAAATAATGTGTGCCTGTGCATTCATGTGTTGACATTTCTGCTAGATGGATGAATAGCAGCAGCTGTAGCAGGACTAATAGTAGCCAAGGAAGCACGCTACTAGTGGGTGCTATCCATAACAATGAAAAAGTTTATGCAGGATAATACTTTCGTAAATAATTGAGCACAAATAGTAAAGCTGTGATTTATGAAGGATTGCTGCATAAATAAAATGCTTGATTTATTTACAGTACATAAAGCACGTCTTAGCAAAAATGAAAAATGAATAAACCAAAGGAATTTATAAATTTTTTTTTTATTAAAATTGATTTCTTTAGTAAATTTAATAGCTTAAAAAATTTAGAGCTCGTGATGAAATCTTCTTTTTATTCTAAAAACTAATAAAATATTAAATTTATAAAAAAAAAAGAATGAAAGCATAAAAAATTTGTTATGAAAAACTGTAAACGTTAAATGCAAGATATTTTCGCCTCGAATTCTGTGGCAAAATGTTGGCGCACCAAAGCAAAAAATAATTTGATTTCCGTTTTTACATTTCCATTGAAATAGAAATAAAATTTTAAGGTAAATACTAGTGAAACCAATCAAGCATATTTTTTTACATAAAATATTTAAAAGTAAATTTGAATTACAAAAAAAAAAAAATAGAAAATAAATAAATAATATAAAAGATTCAGAAAAAATATTTTATATAAAAATTTAGTGTTTAAACGTTTTATACGCGAGACAGCTTTTGAGATAATAATTATTAAGTTTCGTTTAAAAACTTAACTCTTTACTCCCCTAACGAAAATTTATCTTCTGGGTTATTAAAAATCTGAGAAATTGCATTGCATTTGGTTTGATACAAAATCATATTAAATTGAAATGCGGTTTGCAGTTACCAATTACTACTCAAATTGGAACAACGATTTATCTCCATTTTTGTTTTTGCAATTCTATTTCCGTTTCGAATGTTCCGGTCTAGACTACAGGTACGATTTCATTTCATTATAATTCATAACCAAGCAATAAATGGGTACTTTAATTGATGTATTTTTTCCTTGATTTATTTGAAGCAATACAGAATATTTATGAAATTAGGTTGAGACTACAAAGATTTACTCATACAAACTGAACATAGTTCAAATTTTCGCTGAACAAAAATGTCATGTAATTAAATATATATATATATATATAATATATTATTAACATTGACAGACTTGGCCATTAATAATTGTTAGTAAAGACACAAAACTAATTTAAAAAACAAGAAATAATAACCGATTATGTCAAATTGTAGTATTCACATTTAATATCTATTCTAATTGGAGATATAGATATGATTTTAATAGCAAGTTTTCTTACAGCACTATATGAATTTATAGCTTGATTTTTGAGATATCGTGCTTTAGAGTTGTAAATTTTAATATGAAAACGAATAACAACTAGGAATGTAATTGTTAATCATAGTTTATTTAATCTTAATTAAAAATTTGATATACTAATTGTAGTTAGCTGTCAATACTACTTTCTTTTGTGTATTAAATGTAAAAACTTACTACAAGCTATATTTGCATATACCTTACTGGAAAAAGTTACTCAGAATTGTGAAATATAACAAAATTCGTTGTTAGATCGCAGCATATACACTATATATACAATAACCGAACATAATTCGGAATTTCCTCAACTAGTTTAGTTTTGAGATGAGGTTTCTTTTTGTATGTATTTCGGGCGCCATCAATCCATTGGAACTTACTTATGTAAAAAAAAGGATATTTGAGATACAATATTTATAAAAATTTGTAAGAAATTCTTAGGATTTCATTTTCTTTCAAAAAATTACTTTCCGAATTTTGGAAACATATCAAGTTACTTTTTAAAAAATTATAACTGTTATAGGATAAGGATATGTATATTCTCTGAGATAAGAAAAATTGATAAGACTAACTTACATTTCAAATTCAATTTTTAATAAATTTATAAAATTTCAAACTTTTTCGAACAAACTCTTAAAAGCTTGCGTTCTGAACGTCCGTTTCATTAAGGTCCAAAAATTTTTGCAACTACTATAACACCCACCCTCCGATATAAAATTGATAAACAAATGTTTATCATTTTTAAACAATATTTTATTTTATTTTATTATTTTTAAAAAAATTTTTATCTGCAAAAACTTTATTTTAATATCTACTAGTTAGACAATATTTCATTTTGATTTGCTAATTTTAAATCTTACAGTGTGCAATAAATAATTAAATCGCTTATTTATTTATGCAATATTACAATTTAAATAAATAAATAATATTGTATTTTGAAGGATTCAAATAGAAATGAAAAGACAACACCGAAAATTTTAGTTAATTTAAATAGGCAAGCTCAAAAATTGGCTATTAATTCGTTGAGCTTGTATTTCCAAACAAAAGCTGTAGTTTATAAGCTAGTTCTAATTTTAAGTACGGCAAGTGTCACTAAAAAAATAAAAAATTACAAAAAGCTTGGAACTTGAGCATTGAAAGTTTGTGCAGCCTTGGGAACTTATGAAAAAAACACGATTAGTCATCGCTTTTAATTTGACAGGCACGAGTTCCAAACCTGGCACTTCCAGTTCAAACAAATTAAATACGGACTATAAACTAATTAAAAAATTCGAATATTTCCAAAGACCATTAATGATGAGACAATACTCGAGAATTTCAATAAATTAATTAAAATTTTTGTTGTTGTCATTTTATTTCTATTCAAACCCTTCTAGCTTTTAAATAGTTTCTTTTCGTCATAAGACACGTCACTTTCTGCAAAAAAAACTAACATAATATTATATTTATTTCTATTATTGTTTATTAAAATTTTTCAATTATATTTGTAGTCGGTGGTGCTCATCATAAATGCTAAAACAATCCTTTTCAGGCTTAAATATAAGAAGAAAAAAGCAAATATTTTTTTCGTTTTAGTTGCCATCACGTCCTTAATACGTAAAAAAAGATAATAAATCAAACCAAGATTTTTGGCAATATTTTAGTATTCACAAACTGTGTCTATATCTACAGTTTTTGACAACATAAGAAAAGGACTAACTGAGTATTATGCTTTTGAAAAATGTGAGTGTAAGGTTCCAAAAAGAAGCAAGAAATTTAAAAAAATTTATTTAAGTGCGTACAGTTCAAGGTATACGTTCTTTTCAATTTCATTTCCCTTTACTCGTCCATTGTCTGTAAATACTTTACTGAGTTTCCTCTTTTATGTTCCAATTAATTGAAATTTGTGTTTGATGTCAAATTGATGAGGAGTGCCAGTCAAATCAACAATTACTAGACTACATAAAACAATGTCGTTTTTGCTACATATTCTGCTCATGACACAGTTTGGGACTATCTCGAATTTTAATTTTAATTTAATTGCAAAAAAAAAAAACAAAAAAATGTAAGTATAAAAAACATATGATTTACTGCAGCAAAAATGGTTTGCTTTAATTTTGAATTTAATTTTTAAATATTTACTAAAATTTTACAATATTTGGATTCAATTGCAAACTTTAATAACAATTAAAAATACGCAATTTTATATGCAATCACTGAAACCTAATAAAATTTTATAAAATTTTTTGCGACTGTGAGCAACTGGCAAAAAGCCTTGCTAAAATATGCAAGGTAATAATTGAAAAAACCGTTGAAAGGATACATAAAAACCAAAATTCATTACGAAAAAGTTAGGATTCACGAAAATAAAATTTGTTTTTAAAATGAATAAAAAAAATAAGTTTCAACTGCAGGCTAGAAATAAACTAGAACAAAACTAAAAAAAAAGTACAAAAAAAGTTATTTTTAATCCAGTTATTTTTGTTTTACAGGACTTCGACTAAAAATAGGCCTTTTCGGTGGCTCGCAAGTACGGCAAAAAACAGCAAATTGCTGGCCTATACTCGCCGAAATCTACGCAAAACAACAACACTATTTTCTCTACCTCGGTCAGTATAGGTATACTGGCCACACACATCGGCCAGTAAAAAAAAAGTGAAAAGTCCTAATGGTAAACATTCTACGAGTATTAAAACTGCAACAAAACAATATGATATCAAGCTGTAAAGGTCAGCCTGACTACAGGTTTAGTGTTGAAGATAATCAATAAAACCTTCTACAAAAGTTGTAGGTTTTTGGCACAATACCAACGGAAAGAAAATCTCTGGTAAATACTTTATATGATAAAAAACCTTAAACGTGATTCTAACATAATTAAACGCTACATTTAAATTAAGGAATTTATGTAGGACTATTTGAAGAGGTATATAAACGTTATTTATACATCATGAAGTAAATCTTTTTTCGCAAACTATGCTAATTTATACTTTAATAACAGAGATGCGTGGATAATGGACTCTTTTACACATATTAATAAAAATAATTTTTAAATCCTCTAAACAATTAAAAGAGGTGTCCTTTTTTGCCCACAACCATAACAACTGAAAGATTAGACTGCTGATCTTTACAACCAAATCGTATGGGAGAGATGCATTGGGTCTGAAATACAAGGTATCAATAAAGTCTATTTGAAAAAAAATCTATATCTAAAAACCATATTTTTAACATAAGTTAAAAACAATTTGTCATATATCAAGTTCAGGTCCGTTAAATATCCTTCGATATTTAATTTTCATTTTTTTTTTGAAAAGGTTCTTTTAAATATCAATTAAAATTATTCCACCCGATTTATTGCTAGCCTAAAAATTGAAAATATAATTAATTAAAATTTTTTTTATTAAATTTAAGAAAAGGTTTTTTCGAACAGTAGTGAACTACAACAACAAAAATTCATTTTATATTATTTTAATTAATTGTATTTTTGGCTGACCATACAGCTGTTTCGAGTATTGCCAAATACCCATAATCAGTGGTCTTGGAAATAATTCTTGTATTTAATTATTCGTACATAATTTTTTGAGACTGTAAGTACCAAGGGTTGAACTCGTACCCTGCCAAATGTGAAGCTCAGAATCAGCGCACCTTAACCAACTGAGCCAAAGCCGTACTTTTGACGCTAATTTTTTTGGAGTGTCGTAATATTAACAAATTTACTTGTTGTGTTTAAATTAGTATGAAATCATAAACCAGCTATAGAACAATTGAATTAATTAATTAATTATATTTTTATTTTTTAATTGTTAAATTTCAATACTTTTCTGTTTGTAGAGGCATTATTTGTTGCATGATTTGTTCTTTCTTATGTATATAATAGAACCTAATCTAGGAACGTAATGCTAAGAAAGTCATGCTAATATTACTCCACTAGTCGCTCGTTCGACTAAAAATAAAATTTTTCAATATTACCAGAAAAGAGATTTCTTGCCATAGAACATAATATTCTCAATCAATTTTTTTTTTCAATTTAACGGTAATTTAACAAAACCTCATTTATTTTATATTTCTAAAACATCTTTACTGTTAATTTTTCGTACATCAATATAATGTTACATTTAACATTTCATGCTAAATTATCCATCTATCCTGTACCTACAATCAGTCTTTGATCGGTCTATGTATTGCTTTTTAAGACAAAAATGGTAAACATTTGCAATATTTTCCTTAAATTTAATAGTTTAAATAAAAAAAGTAATATCAAATAGCACTACCAACTGAAAACTTGTACCTGCTGGTCTAGTTTTAATAAAAAATTAATAAGTATATATACGGGTTCAAATACCCATTATTTATATTCCTTATGAAATTCTTATCTTATGTTAATGAATTTTTAAGCAATTTGTTAACATTTTATGTGAAATATTACAGTGTATGAGATATGTGAGTATTAGTCTGTATTTTATAATATAACTTACTATATAATTATGCTATTAGATACATAATTCATATGTTGGCATTATTTACGTACTACTGAGTCCTTTAAGTAAATTAACATTTTATATTTATTCGTCTTGGAAGCGGAAGTAAAATGTGTTTTCTTAACTTTGTTGTTGGCAACACTTGCACATTTGTGCACACAAAAATTTGCAGGAGTGTGCAGAAGTATGCATGAGCAACAGGATTTTTGCAAGACGATTTCAGTAGCTGAGGAATACTATATTACTGTTTGTTCTCATGCATTAAATATAACAAAACTCTGTGTTACACAATCCCATACATGTCTCTGCCGTACATACAAGAAAGTAATGCATTTACATAAGTCAGAAATACAGTCAGTTTGTGCACTTAATTGTGTAAATCTGTGCCAAGAACCACAGGGAACAAACCAGAGTAAATAACACCAAACACCAGAAATAATAAAAACGACATTTCAGTGCCAAAATGATATATTGGATTAACCCGATCCTGGGATGTCACTTTTGGAGATTTTGTAGCTGTGCTTAAATTGTATGCGCAAATGTTGATTATGATTATTTTTTGGGTGGGGCATGGAAGCGTGTATAACTTTCTTGTACTATTTATGTGCTCCGAACCTTTTTTCCAGAGAATTTATTATTTTTGTGAATGGTTTGCAAGTGCTTTTGTAGAGAAGTGAACTAATTATGCTTAAAATTAAACTTTTGCAACTCGGACAATTAAATTTAAAGGATCGTAAATATTATTTTTATGCATTGTGGGAAACTAAGTTTTTAATTTTGCAAAAAAATTTTCTGGTTTCCATTAAAAAATATTAACCAAAACTTTTTCAATTTAATAATTCTAAAATAAAAATACAAAGAAAACATCACAAAATTATAGACGTTTATTATCGCACTCCATCCCAACCAACTTTGTAAACACAAAAATGTAACATGTTCGCCAAAAAAGGGTCTTACACCCGGAACATGAATGCAATGAATTTCTGCTTTCCAGGTTGGGTGTTGCTTTGTTCATGTGCAAGAGCAAATGGTTTGCTCCTACAAATGCAGCTCCGGTGCAATGTACCTTTAAAAGGCAGAAGAACTCATGCAGTTGCACTCAAAGCGTAAAGTGCTAATTTCGCAGCACTCACTTGCACCGTACACTATAAATTACAATTTACATGCATTACAACATGTGCGGGCAAATCCACGAACAGCACAACTTTGCACATTTTAGAAATACAATAGTTCCTTTCCTCTCCTTTCCTTTCCTTTCCCACTGTTTTTCCTCTTTTTCGGCTATGTAAATACGGTTATTACGCGCGTATGTTGTCAGTTTAAATAAGATGAAGTACAATATATCGCACACTAAATTTTGTGGGTGTTTGTACAGTGGATAAGCTAAAGTGATATATGCACACATAAAGCACAACAAATGGATCTAAACATTCTTGTGTGGGTTATTGCGAGAGCAACTTTTCAAGAAATTGTATAAGTTGGCGGGTAAGTGTGTACATATATTACATGCCAAAGCATCCAAAAGCATTTTTAAATTTATATCTAATACATTTTTTAATGGCAGCTGCAGCACCTAAATAACAACTTTTGTCCTTGTCCAGTTCTGTAAATGAAAGTGTGGTTGCCATGTACTGAATGTGGGTTAACATTACAAACTCATAATCCTAACTTTAATATTGTTCAAAGCATTTCTGTATACAATTCATGCTGACATACAACAGGGTTAGGCGATTGAAGTGTGATTTATTCAAACGACCACATCTTTTTAGTGTGAAATTATTTTTTATTGATTTAAATCACAAAAATTTGTGGAAATAATCAAAATTTCAGTATTCATTTACTCTAGCCCGATGTGGTCACTTTCACCCATCAACCTTTAAATGATTAAAAAATGACCAGTTGATCACCCCTACAACATAGTTTTTTTTTAAGTTGAGCCTTAGCTTTCCGAACCATTTCAGGTGATGTTGTTGTCCACCAACATAGTGTTTGGCGACGCTGCTTGTACTATTATAGCGATTTATGGTACAAAACGCAAACATTTTATTCACTTTAAGGTGTTTAGTTGTTTGAGCTTACGAACAATACCCGGTTGTGATTTTCCAGTCAAATATAACGCAATCACACTATAACGTTTGAATTCCATTTCGAATAACTTTTGTTCTATAAATCTTAGACGGAAATGCTAGTGGTAGCTTGTAAAAAAAATAAAAACAGCTGTCATTCGTATGAATTTCATGTAGTTGGCAATATTAGTTTGACAGATATATAATGTGTGTAGTTGGCAATATCAATTCGACAGATATACCGATGTGTAATTGATAACAATTCAATTGCCTAACTCTGTCTATGAGGAAAACAGATTAAACTCCAAAAATGTTGAACACTTGGTATTACTTCATGTGTAATATGTAAACTAAACTTAACTAGACTCATTTCAAAAAGATCTAAACTTCGTTTAGAGTAGTTTAATCCATTAATACTAACAGTAACGTTTATAGAATGAAATACTTTCGTATAGAGTAAAGTACACGCTCCGAGGTCAATCCAAAAAAACTACAAAAATAAAAGAACACTTGGAATTGTTCTCCTAAATAATTGCTTAGCATCGGAACAATAAAGATTCGATTTGTGTTCAGATAGATAACTTCTATTGACACTTAAATATTAAATGAACTCTTTTTGGAAACAAAACAAAACAATTTTATATTTTTTCAAGACACAATATTCATTGTGCATTAGAGGATACAAAAATAACAATAAACATTTGAGTTTATGAATTTGTTGCTGAATACCATATTTTTTGGTTTATGTAATGATTTGTTATAAAAAAAATAAACTAAGGTATTAAATAAATTAAAACATCATAATCCTTTTTCACAAAAAATTATAATATAAATGATGTTGAAGGTACCTATAACTATAGGTAAAGTGTGTTAAAAGTTCTGTGACTAATCATAAAGCAAATACTTCAGAACGAAAATATTTTTTTTATTTTTAAAAATTTTTTCATTGGTCAAATTAAAATGATTCATATAAATAGAGAATTCGCTGTGATTAAACTTTTTTAAAATAATACAATCGCTACAAGTTTAATCCAAATTACATTAACTTTAATGGGATTTTGTGCGATTGTATGGAATAATAAAAACTTAATTAATGAAGTCCAAAAACCACTATAACTGACAATATTAGGAGGTAGTAAAAATTAGAATACCTGTTGAGCTTATAGGAATTTTTGTTTTTAATAGAATTTAGAACATGAAAATGAAAAAGCTTTCACAAAAAAAAAAAAAATAAAAATTGCAAACATTTAAACATGTGCATCCTATCTGGACGCTAGTTCAATTTATATTATTACAAAAATTCCAAAACTTCATGCTAACACAACGTGGGACATAAGAAATTCTGAAATGCATTGTGATCTGGGAATAAAAAGGGTTGAGAAAGAAATTTATCGAATCACCAAGCAATACTTGTCAAAACATCGTATCACGCAACGTCTTAAGCGCCGAAAGTATTCTGACCTCTGGTCTTAAGGTCTTAATGTTACAAAGTTTAAATTGTTGGCTAGTATTTTGTCACTAGTTGGTTTGAATCACTATGTTTATTATTTATTGTTACTCAAAAAAAAAACAAAAATTTAAATATATCTAAGACATTGTTGAAGAAAACCAAGATAGGCTTTTTGCGATAATTTATATGTTGCTGGGATACTATTACACTTTCGTAACTAAAGAACAATCAAAAGTGTACAATAAAAAGGGTGAAAGAATTCCGTTTTACAAGGAGACGCATACTGATCTGTCAGTCGTGAAGTTTGAAGCCATTTCTTGGGTTTGGTAATCTCCTATTGATGATTGATTACTTTAAAACGGATTACACAATAACTAAAGTATTAATAAGCAAGTATTATATGGCGTTTACACTGGCCGAAAATGACTTATTTCAAATAAGTCATTTAAAAGTGTTTACATTCGTTCTCCTTTCAAATAGCTGATTTTTCTGTATCGAGAAGTGAATATGTCAAACAATAAGCCAAAAAAAAATAACTTATTCCAAAATTCACACTTTCAGACTGATATAAGCTTAAACCTAAACGAATTTAATAAATTTAATTAAAATAAAATAACAAAAATAAAATAGCTATAAAATGGTTATAATCCTGTATAAATTCTATTTTTGAAGTTATTAAATCGGTACTATTAACCAGTATATGAAAAAAATTTTAACCCATACAAACTTATTAAAAGTAAGAATAATGATATCAGAGACAAAAAATCAAAGTATGAAAAATAACTTGGATATAACTTGGAATCTCTTATATCTAGATTCTAGAATCTAAATATCTAGAATGAAAGCTATCTGTTGTAATGGGTCAATATCATCTTAAAGGTGCGAAAAGGGTCAGTTACATTAGTTTAGTAATAGATGACTGGTTATGGTAAATTTATATAACGAAGAATTAAAATATTAGAAAAATATCGCTATAACGAATATTTATACAAATCCCGAAACATGAAGACGATTTGTGCAGAATTTTTTTTTACATTTAATATATTTATCTTTACATTGATTTGTATAGATAACACTTATTGCAAGATTGTATGATCCAAATGATTCATAAAGAGTTGCTTTCGTATATTTTTTTCAAAAAATATTTTCAGCAAATTAAAATTAAATACTGAATGTTCGTTACTTCTAATATAGTAACTTACTTATTTATACGTCCTAAAAGAGATTAGAATTCCGTACAAGTAAAATAAAATGAACGATTTAAATGACTACACCTTGTATACATATATCGAATTACTAAGGTGTTATATTACAAACATTTTTAAATTTTCAAGCGTTACAATGAACACTTAGGGTGTTCAACCCTGTATGGGTTCTGTTGTAAGTAAATTACAGCGCCTGAAAAACGCCACTTCACCGAACGCATAGCGTATAAAAATAAAGAGGCTAATAACAACCAAGGGAGTCGTAAAGTAAAACGTTTCAAACTTGAAAATGGCTTTGTCAGAAATTGCAGCCTTGAAAATTTGGATTCACCCCGGGGAGCCACATGCACTAAATAAAAACTTTGTGTTCTGTACAATCAAAAATAGTAAACAAAAATAATGGAAAATACAAAAAAAAAATTTCAAAATTTACACACCCACAGCGGCAAAAATAGGATGAAGCGTGACCTGTATTCGTATGCAAATCGCGTAGAGAAAACTCCAATGCAAACAATGAAGCATTCCGGAGTTTTCAATAACAGAGCACCAGACTCGAGTAATACCATGCCGATAATAATGAAGCCATTTGGATGTGCGAAAAATGGCAATAAAAAGTGTAAACTAAATTGATGAAGCCATTTTTCAATTTGATAAAACTCCAAAAGGAAAAAGTCGGAGATGACAGAATACAAGCCTCAAGTAATTAATATGGAATTATTGGATTTTATTTATGTTTCGAAAGTTTTAATACATATTTCTTAACTGAAAATGATTAAATATTAAAGAGTGACACTTGTGTTTGAGGATTGGAAATCGCTACAAGATATATGTATTTTTAAATTTAAAATTAAAAACATTTATTGATACTTCAAAACCATATTATAAAATTTAAAATTATTTATTTAAATAAAGAAATTGTTGATAAAGAAGAAGAACAATTTTAATAGAAGAACATTACCGTCATAAGATTTATTTTTTTGAGTTGGAGTTTCAATACTGCTTAGGTCAGGTTCGAGACTGAACTCAAACTCTTTTAATTAAAAAATAGAAAAAAGTAGTAATTATTTAATAAGGGAATTATTATATATTTTATTAAGGACTAAGAGAAATCACCGCAACCGAAATGTAAAATTACGGTGAATTGCACAATAATCTGTGAGTAAAATATGTCTTTTCTCTTAAGAATATCTTACAGAAGTTAAAATATCAGGGTATATGAGATTGTGGATTTATGCAAGCAACATACAGTTCATAGAACTTTTAGGAATACTTAGCTTAATATTAGTGTCTAGTCTTGTGTTTCAAACTGTTACCAGTAGAATATGAATTTTTTTTTTGGTAAGAACAACACGTAAATTTCAAGGGAAGTTAATTTTTTTTATTCAAAATATTGATCATCAGCTTCCACACATTTCGCCTATCTGTCACGTAATTTAAGAATACTATGCTAGAAAAACTGCTTATCTTTTGCGAAAAATCATTCCTCGAGCTATTTTCCAATTTCCTTAAAATTGCTGAAGTGCTGTGCGAGCGCGTGCCTCAATAAAGTAAAGCAGTTACAATCAGTTGGCGCAAGATCTGGGGATTGCATTGGATGTGGAATGATATCTTATCCAAGCGATTTCAAAGTGTCTTTCATTGATTTTGTAGTGTGAGACGGCGCATTGTTGGAACAAAAGTTTATATCAATAATTTGATAACAGTAACGTTATATAGTAACTGTTTTGCTTGGCTTTAAGAATTCATGATCTACAATACCGCTCTGGTCCCACCAGACACAAAGCATAATCTTAAAGTACCGACTTCGCGGAAGCGCTTCGGCAGTGGTCTTAAAGAACCGGCTTCCACAGGTGAAAGCCAAGATACAAAAATAGTTTTTTTTATTTGGGCGTTGAAGCAGCCTTTCAATTTTTTCTATCTTTTCTTTGAGGGCCATATTCTTAATTTATTAATCTTTCCCATTCCTCATAAACATCTGCTGATTTTTTGTTTGTGACACATTTAAAGCTTTTGTCAATTGCTTTGGAGTTTGAGTTGGGTCATCATCCAATAATTCCGTGAGTCTTCGAAGATTTGTGGTCTACAAGAGCGCTGACTGTCTTTCACATAGAAAACCCGACTATTAAATGGTCGAAATCCTGTCTTATATATTATATTCTATGGAGCATGTTTTCCATACGATGACTTTTAACTGCCTTTTTCTTTTGGTTAAATAAGAAAAGCATCACGTGACGCAAATGTTATTTTTCAGACACAAACTTGACAGACGAACAATGCGACGTTTGTATCAAATTAATACGCTATGTACTTTTCGTTGGCGCCATCTCTTAGGTAAACCGGTAAAAACTTTGCATAGTAGTTTACATGGTGATATTATTTTTCAAGATGTTGATTTTACAGCCTTGTTGCTATCGAATTCAGTGGATCGCTACATTATTAATAATTATTGTTATTAAATGCTGAACTGTTATGAGCAGCAACTAATGAAAAATGTTATATTATTGAAAACCTTTGTAGCACCTTCAGCGTTGCTTAGCTTCATTATAATTACATATATTCAAATTTTAAAAGAAAATATATAATGAGTTTATTCAAAATAAATTACTTTTCATCACGAAACTAAATTGACACGTGCTGATCTGCATCACTTACAACCTTTGGCTATTTCTTTATAACAACCGATTACTATTCGCTTTTTCTACGATCATTCCACATTCCACACCTAGTCTACTTAAACTAATTAGCAATATTGCTAAGGCGGGAACTTATAAAAGTCGACATTAATCTAAATACTTATAATGACATATCTTACTTATAATGATTAATGTATTAGGATAACAAATCAAACGGTTAAGTTCGTTTAAGCCAACGTATTAGTCCTTCTGTATTAAGTATACAGAAGGAGCATTAGTAATGACTCTAAGCATTTTGTTTTGAAATTCTCTACATGTACAACTCCATAGTTGTAAGCCATATGTCCAAACAGATCTCAATACCTGCTTGACACTTTTTTACATGAACTTTGTATATATAAACATACGATTATATACTGCCGCCAAGAAGCTCCGTTGTTGTTTTCGCGAAAAAGGGAGTTCGAAAACTAAAAATATGAAAAGTAGCATTATTTGCTGTTTGATTAGTCGAAGATATAAACATTCTCTGGTTGTATCGTAGTTAAGTGGTATTGATTGATTATGTCTGCAACCATAAATTTTAATCAGTATGCTAAATAGATGTTCAGTTTAGATAGATAATTACTATATTGTATATTTTGTAAATAACAAGTTGACTTTTATTTTAGAATATAAAAGTTATTTTATAATTATATAAAATATAATTATTTTAGACTTGTTTCAATTTTAAAAATAGTAGTGAAAATCTATAAACCTAAGAATAGATAAAATATCTCATTATGGTAAAAAATTTTAATTACAAAAATTTATTTTTTAAATTTCTAAAACAAAAATTACAATTTCCCTGTAATAAGAGTTAATTAAATCAAAGAACATGTATTGTCGTTCTCAAATTGATTTGTGACCCTAATTAGGACTGAAAAAATTGTTTGACAAATTCCCCACATTTTAAGATTAAATTTACCATTTTTAATGTACGTAATTCGCTGAGTTTACTTTTTTTTATTTTTTTGCACATTTAAGTCTAATAAATTTTTCATTTAAAACAAGTGTCGTGGAAAAAATATTCTTTTTTGAAACGTTTTACATTTAAAAGGGTACTCGATGCTTTATAATTGTTTTCCTGAATGATCATCTAAAAGTCCACTTAAAGTGCTTGAAATGTGTGGAAAATTGTTACTTCCGTAAACGAAAAATCCTATTTATTCAACGAAATTTTCATTTCTGAATTTATATTTATTTTCCGTTTCGTACTGAAATTTTCGCGCTTTTCAGTATTTTTGAAGCGACAAAAACTCAGTCAATTATTTCAGGAGACTGAAAATTTGGTTTTATTACTGCAGTCGGTTAAAAACCACTGAAACATTTAAAAATAATTCCACAATTTAATCTATAATTACTTAGAAACGAAATAGTTTAGATTTACTAACATATATTTTAAAATCCAATCACATTAAGGCTTAAATTTAATTTATTTACCACAAAAATTACAAAAATTTAGTTAGAAACTATAAAGTTACAATAAATGATTTTGCAAATAATATATGATTTTAACACCGTTTTTACAAAGTCCGAGAAATGTATGTTAAGTTAATGTCGAAGATTCTTAATTTCAACCGGATTATCTGTTTAAACTAACACGGATTTTTGGAACAGCCCATAAATATTAACGGGATGACTATATTTCATAACTTAACTACAAACGGATATATCTGAACCTGATTCTAATTATTTTGAAAAATATATATATTTTGAAAAATATAATATAAATATATATACCTACAGTATATAAAATTTAATGTATTTTTCGAATCTTATTTAGTTGGAATATAAATATTGGAATATAAATTTTGATGCTTTAGTATCTAAAGGTTCAGATTTCCGTTTAATAGTAAAAATTAACAATATGTTGACTTTTGGATATAGTACCTGTACGACCTGATGCTTCAGTTACAGTTCTTACATAGAAAACTCTTGTACAGTTAAGAGTTAAATCCGATCAGCAGTTTATAAAGCTTAACATGTACGGTATCTATAGTTTAATAAACTTATAACAAAAGAAAAATATGTAGATATCCGCGTATGAACATTCGACATTAATATATAATGTATGATGGACCAGTGAGGTTCTGTTCGATACCAACTCGAATAAACCAATTAGCATTTATCAATATGTTAGCGTCAGATAGAGGTAAATTATTTAAGTTTTACAAAATTTGATTCCTCTTACACTATTCTCTATATATGTACATATATATATTTGGTTAATGCAACAATATGGTGTATGTGGTAGCGTATGTAAATCTTAAACGTGATCCGATAAATTGTTGTAATTGTGATAACAATAAATTTATTACATTAATAATTCGAGCCAAAAACGTTGCATACATCCAGGCGTGTTTGCATAATTTAAGCTTAACTTGTTGTACTACATTATGAGATACGTAAGCAAATGTACAAACATAATCAAAATCTGCTGACAGGCAATACGTAAGCACTGCAAATGTACTGCAATCTGTGAATGTATGTGCGGTCGTATGTGTGACGGCAAATGAGACCACATAATCGAAATGGCATTTGCTATCAATTACGCAACGCAATGACGTTTGCCAACTGCCGTACTCACATTCACCAAACATACAAATCATTCAATCATTACGTGATTGATATTTGGGAGGATTGTGATAATAATGTTGACATCGGTAGGAATAGGAGTCAAAATGATACACCACCAGTAGTTGAATTAGTGTCAAAGGACGACTTACGGTATCATTTGTTTCACAATTGCATTAAATTGCATATTAAAAATTGCTACAAAATGTGATTCTTGGCTTGGTTTTTGTTTTTGTGAAATACAAATATGCAACAAACTGAATTTTGCACAATTGAACTGAAAGCGGTCCATTCATTTGTCAGCCGTTTTGCACTTCTAATTGAAAACTTTTCGAATATTTCAATTTTCGCAAATTTTATGCACAAAGCGCTCGTAACTAATTTGAAAATTTCGAATAAATCCCTATAAATTCCTAAAACAAATCCACTTTGTGCTCCGCATAACACTAAATGTATGCAGTGAATGCACGAGTGACTTTTTTATTTTTGGCAACAATTCGAGAAGCTAAATGACTACAGACACGAAGGGAAAAAATGAAGGGCAGAGCGCAGTAAATGCGCATACTTGAGTGCCTATTTCCGTATGATGTAATATTAGTCGGATGGCCAGTCTAGCAGCTAGCGTTCTATTGGAAAAAATAAGATTCGAAACGATAAAGTCGGTTAAAGGATAATGGTAATAATAGGCGGATAGTGGCTTTGTTGGCTGCTGTTTTTGTTGCATGCAGTTCTCGAATTTATGCGCTGCCAAGGCAACAGTCACGGCCAGCCATCGGGCATCGGTATAACATAACTTAAATCTACACTATTCTGCCACTTTCCGGCAAAGTTATTCGCTTATTTGCCAACTACTGCCATATTTTAAAGGATCGTTTTGCATTCATCCCTGTTGCTCCTCTAGCAAGTGGTGCTGTAGTCGCTACTACAGCTGCGTGCTTAAGTGTCCTTTTGGGTAATTGTAATTGCTGACCATTGTAGAGCAGTAGCAGCAAGCACATTTTCCATTCTGAATTGCTTTGTGTTGATTTGAAAACTGACATGGTAAATCGTTGGTAAATTTATGCCATTTGCTTTATGTTGCGTTTTGCTTGGAGTGCTTGGAGTTCTGTTCGAGAAAACGCATTGTTCAGATATTTATTATTCACCTCCTAAAGTTTTATATAACAAACTCACAAACTCATAAACTCACAGAGTAGAACAATGAATCAAATGACTAAAGCATAGTACATTTGTTCCCCAAAAACATTTTATACAAAATTAAAAAGTTTTCAAATAAACAAAAAGAGAACACAAAACTAAGTTAGGACAATAAATAATTTTCGGATGCAATTTTGTTAAAGAAAAGAACAAATTTGCTTTGTTTTTAGGTAACTTCTAGAATAATAACAGATTTTATTTTCAAATGTATCACTGCATAGTTTTTTGTATAACTTTATAAAAAATAAATTTCGAATAAATTAGAAAAAATAAATATTTAAACATAAAATAAAATAAAAAAAGTTAAAAAAATAATATTTTTAAACCGAAGTTAGAAATATCTATAAAACAATATGATACTAAGCAACAATGTTAAATTGCATATTGATGTCTTTATTTTCACGGACAATTAAATTCTTACTAAATCACTCATAAACGTAAAGATGAAATTTAGATCAGTACATTTAGCCGGTCAGCTCTAAATCAGATCAGTAAATCAAGTAAAGTTCATATAATTAGGGTAAAGCGTTACATCAATATTGTTAATAAGCTGGTCAAGTACGGTCAGTGTTTTCCGATAATAATACAGTAATATATGTAATAGTCATTCTAGTTCCTTCGAAACATCCGCAACAGAAAAACTCTGACATATAAAACAAACCATAAACCACGGCAACTTTGGTTGAAATTATATTATTATAACAATCTGTTAATGTCCAACATCATTCCTGTAAAGACTTTTGTAGTAGCTGTCAAAATAAGGGCTTGAGATAATGGCTGAAGACTTATATTATCCTGTGATTTTTAACCACGTAGTGTTAACCACGTAGAAGAGAAGTTATACACAATTCTTTTGCAGATTAAAATCATATACTGTATTAAAATTAAAAATATTGAAATGTTTTTTGGGAATCATGTGTGATCAATGAACTGTATCTAATAAACAAATATAGATTCTTTTATTGAAATTGACAATATAGATTCTAAAGTTCTAGATTCATTCTAAAATATTGTTTTTACATAAGCTAAAATATTCTTTAAGCATTCGTAAAAAATTTGTTCCGATTTTTATAGTATATACATATTTTATTAGAACATATATACTTTTTGAAACAGTATTATTGTAATAAAAAGAATTGTACTTAAAATATTCAATATTTAATTAAACAATGTATGGAATAATTAAAAGAATATCTTACTGCGAATTTAATTTCAAAACTTAGAGATTAACCAAAAGAAGTTGCATAAATACTCGAATACAGTTCTCAAAGATCTAGACCGAATTAAGTCTAAATATATATATAATAATATACACGCAAAATGGTAGAGTTCTTAACATCCCAATTGTCAAATTTTAATTTATGTTCAAAATTTATGCAAATTATACTTTAAAAATATTGCAACTGTTTGTATTTATCAGCACTAATTCGTCTATTTTTCTAGGTTTTGGATTTTTAAATGTTAAGCCCACAATTCTAGCTCAAAGATGTTTGATAAGTTGTAATTTAGGTTAGGTTGGAGTGGCAACCTTATATCTAAGAAAACCCACTTGAGTTCAAATAATGGCACTTTGTAGTACCACAGGAATTGCTTTGATTCGTACATAGACTAAAAAAGTCAGCTAACGACCAACACCGAAAGACTAAACGACTTCCCATTAGGTAAAAGTAAATCAACCTCACAATTTTATGAATTAAGCTAAGCCTCTTGAAATCCAAGATTAAAACCTCTTGGAAAACTCCTTTTGTTATGGTTAAGGTTTTTCTGTTTAACAAAAGAATATAAGTCGATTTATTTTTTTCAATATATATTCTGATTTTTTATGCTCTAGCTCAGATGTTAATTTAAGGCTTTTATATATCAATTATTCCATATGACTGGATTAATGGTCATTGAGTATATTTGGTCTCTTGAGTATCTTTGGACACAAAGCTCAAATCCTTGAAAATTTATGAATTATTGTGAAACGGACATATCCCAGCACGATCACCCACTACATAACTAGAAGGAGCGAATTAAGTTTGCCTGAAGGAATTTCCCACGAAGCAGCATAAGTAAACCATTAGTGGCAAGTAAATAAAAACGAATAAATAATTATTTAAAAATAAGAATCTCAGTGTAATTTATTAAAATTTTAAAATCAGTTATTAAATCAATTAATAACGAATGTTTAATGAGGCATGTAAAACTGGACACTGAACGCTTTAATTTTTTTATGAATTTATTTTATTTTTGTGTTTAGTTTATTTTTAGGCATATAAAGAACTAAAATTAAAAATTTCATATTATGAATTAATAAGTATATAATAAAATAATTGTTTTACAGACGAATAAATTAAGGTTTGAAAATTTCCGACTAATGTTGCTTGCGACCTCATATACTAAATAAAAAATTATCAAAACTCAAGAGAAGAATTTTTCTTTATGTGTACAAGAGCACAAATTTAAATTTATTGCTAAATAGCAATAAATGTGATTTAAAATTACTAATAACTTTATTAAACATAAATCCAAGTGCACAAATTATGATTTCATGATTAGACAAAATCAGATTCCAGCATATGAAATAATAATGGGTCAAGCCGGAAGCTAATCGTCTTGATTGCTGCAAGTCAAGAGATTTATCGCTTATAATAATCTGAGTGAGTAGATCAAAAATTTTCATTTGTATATTTGTCTGTGCAAAATTATTCAAGCAATTTCATACTGAGTGAATTACACTTTGATGCAAAATGCATTTTGTTCATAATTGAGCCTAAAGTTATTATTTGCTGCACTATTGTGCACTTTAAATGGATTTTAATAAACTCTTCTGTAGTGTGTTAAGCATAAATATTATTAATATAAATAATCTGTGCATTCAGATACTCAAATACATAGAAATTCATAAATATAACACTAATTTTATATAAAATATAAATTTTATAATATATAGAAGCGTATAAATAAAATAGGTTGAGTAATTTAATTGTCACGTGTGTATTTTGTAGTAATCACTACAACTACGGAAACGGAATTTTATATGTCGTGCTAAATAACTTTATATAAAAGGAGCACACACGCATAAAAAATTCCATTAATGATATTTATATTAAGACTGAACAATATGAGAACAGCAAAAAAAAAAAATAGATTATTTTAAAGGAAACATAAATAAACAATGGTGTACCAACGTTGTTAGTACAAAAATAAATATAAAAAATTGTTAAACAAAAACAAAAAAAAAATTGAGAGCATTTGGATTGCATAGCACAGATTTTCCCAGGCGTACACAGCAACAATTTGTTTCGAAATGGCTTTGAATAAACACACAAAATGGAGTACAAATACTCCGTACTCCTCCATACTCCGTTTCTGAAGAGGCATGGCAAAAGAGCCTGATGTTTATTTTGAAGCTGCACACATCTATCAGGATCCGTGTTAGTACATACCATATATTGCCTTGTGTATTCAAGATGTTTGCTGTGTTCTTATGAGATTGACAAAATTGTTAAATCACTGAATCAAAAAATATCGTGCACACAGAACAACACACAATATTAAGTGGAAGTGATGCTAACAACTATCTCAGTGGAAAAAAATTCGATTTGAGAAAACTTCGTATTATTATTCTCAAAACGTAATGGTGAAACTTTAAAATTAATAATTTAGAAAAATAAGTAATGTTAGTTTACAATTTTTGCATACATGATTAATAAGCATCAAGTGGAACAGCATTTAATTATTATTCAACAAGGATTTAACACGAACGACTTGAGAGTCAGTTATTTTGCATACAACATTGCGTGTTTGCTGTAATTTCGTTTTAGATAATTATATATAACAATATATATTTTTTTAAAATAATTGGATGTGTGCAATATTTTACAAATTAATAAATATTTAAATTTTTTAAATTGTAAATCGAAATTCATAGTTTTCTTCAATCAAAGTTTCACTCTATAGTCCTTCATTTTTAAAGAAATTTGCATGAAATTTATATTTAAAATTATTTTTTAAATTTTAAAAAATATTTGTACTGAACTTCATAATAAAAATTATTCGAATAATCTAAATCTACACATGATTACACAACATGACTACATTGGGATATAAGCGGCTCTCTAACTGAAAAAGCAGTAGGTACTGGTGTCTATGCATCCAGTCTGAATACTTAAGAGCACTAGATCAAAACGTAATACTATAAAACTATAACTTATTAATTAAATTTTTCCACAGCTGGTTTAGAATTTTGTTGCAATATAACAAAGCAAGAAAGTTTTCTTTAATTAATCTATAGGAAAAATTAACAAAACTCTATTTTAGAACAATACAAACCAAGTACGACTTTGGGACGACGATTGGCAAAATAAAACTGAGCTTCAAAATTGAACAGGTACAAGTTTAAGCCTTGATTGTAGGAGTCTAAAAAATTATTTACATAAAAATAAATACAAGAAATACTTCAAAACGACCATCAATGATGGATATTTAGTAAAATTCGAAACAGCTTTTCTATTAAAAAATGTTTTTTTACGAATGAATAGTTTCATTCTGCAAAATTTACTTTAAAAACACATCTATTATTTAAGCAGAAATTTATGCTAAAGACAATGCTATTGAAATATGAAACACTGATTGAAATATTGTTTGCAAATCATACAAATAATGCTCAAAATTACAACGTATGCATATGAAAGTGATTTAATATGGATTTTGAAAAATTATAAAGAAAGATTTGTACTTTCCAAATGAAGTCAGTCAATCCTTTCATTCTTACTATGAAAATAAAATTAAATTTTATAAATAATTTCAACATAGATTTACAATTTCTACCTCTACTTTAATTTTGCAATATGTCTTAATTCCTAAGCCATTAGGACTGATGATGGAGTGATGATTAGTTTCTTTTATAAGTTCAAAAATAACCCATAGGTTACAATAACGAAATTACAGAGAAAATCGCTGTTTGAAAGCCATGATTCATCCTGTGGCTTGATCAAAGAAAATTTGTTTCCTTTCCTCCAGAGAGAAGAGGAAAAGTCTATACTTGGATAGTGGAATCTACCAGGGCTATTACAATCTAAATCGTTATAGATACTTGTAATCCTCAAATAGGAATTCACTCTAATAAAACTTGTAGGTTTCGAAGAGAGGAGGTTGACACCACGAAAAGTGTAATAGAAGCGTGCCCAGTAGTTGAACCGAAAGATGTACCTAGTGAAAATAAATAAAATAAAAAATACTTTAAATTCATGAAAAGGATCGAGATTTCTACGTTGCAGTATAAAATTTAGTTACTTATGGCGTTGTGGATTGGTAAATCTGGATTCAATTCAGATTTACTCTTGATCTGTCAAAGAGTAATATAACACTTTTTTAAACGTGATAGTAGACATTTATATTTTTTCACAAATACATATATCGAATCAAATCAGTCAAATTAAATAAAACAGCTGTTAATTTTAGGATAATATTGTTACTCTGGCAAAATATCTAGAGTGTTATAAATGCATCTCAAGTGTTATACATTTCCCTCTAGATTTGTTAATCGAAAATGAGAAGTGTACTAAAAGTGCAATAAAAGAGTATTTGTATTAAAAAAATGACCCTAGATTTACCAATCGAAAACGCTATTAATAATATTCTATTTGATAATTATAAAGATATTTGTTATTAATACATCTGTTCAATTTGAAAATTGTAAATATGAATTATTTATATGTACTTTTTGATTCAATTTTACATTTATTGCAATATTTGCTTTAACAACGAAGGCTCTAAAGGCATTTGGTTTTATATAAGAATTTAATTTCATCTTTTAAGATTTTCTAAAGAGATTTTAAATTCAAAACTTTGAAAACGATGGTATTAAAGTCTAAAAATATATTTATTTATAATCACGACTGGAAGAAAGTGTTGTTTTATTGGCAACGTAAACTAAGAGTTTGCAAATTTCACACACTGTTGATTTTGTAATCAGTAAATTGTGCTTATTGTGAGTAAAAAAACGCAATCGGATTTCATGACACAACAAAATGTAATATGAAAAAGCTTCATCATCTTTGTAATTAAAGTTCATTAATATATAAGAAAATGATGAAACTTAGGGGACTTAATACGACAAACGCTTAAGTTATAAAACAAAGTTAATTAAAGTTAATTTTAGGGATTCTATATTTATTTAGGCGGCACAAATTCTGAGTCATGAACAAAAAAACAAAAATAAAATGAAGTAAAATAAAATGTCGAAAAATGAAATGAAGAGGAGGAAAAATTAGTATAAATTTGATTTTTACTGAATTAATATATTAATTTTTTTAATTGCGATAAATGCAAGATTATTGACGAAAACTTTTTTCGTGAATATCATCATTGATACAAACATCCCGCTGGAGAACGGTCATTACCAATGCAAACATCCCGCTGTGGAAACGTCATTAACAATAGAAACATGCTGCAGGAAGCTGAATGAAGTAACCAACCACGTTGAAGGGTAAAAGATCCTCTTAAGTTTCTAACTAAAAATTTATGGGGTCGTCGAGATACTAAGTGAACAAAGTGTTATACGAAAGGAATAGTCGAAAATAGTTCATATAACAGAGCGATTTTACTTTAATGGGGTATGTTCTTAAAGTATATACGTATATCTGTAATATGAATGTTTGAAGTTAAAGGTATTATAAAAAAGGATGAAGAAAGGAATTTTATCCTATCAAATTTACATATATAAATCTAGAACTACAATAATTAAAAAATTGGGGTTTATATGGAATATCATTACAAATTTATTGGTCGATATATCTGTCATTGGTTTCACTATAGATATCTCGAAATATCCATATTTGAACACATTAAAAAACTATTAGCATTCTTATAATAAATATAATAAAATTATATAAATATTACATCAATGTTAATTGGATGAAAAAAATATTACTTTTATATAAATTTGTGACTTCTCTGAAGCAAACTGGAACTGAAGAGAGAAAGTGATGGGGAATATTCGTACATATTCTTTTTATTCTTTTTATTAAGAAAATGTGTTTCATACACTTCCTCTGAAGAATCCTTCTAAAGAAATGCGTATCTTTTAATCGCATTTATTAGTTATATTCACTAACACACACAAGTGAAAATAACTAAGTAGAAATACTATTTGCATTTATTACCACATTTATTAATACCATTATAATATTAAAAAAATGTCCATATTATGAACATATAAAAATTATATTATATAAAATTATATTATTAAATATTATATAAAATAAAACTTATTTAAACTCACCTCTGTGCAAAAAAGACAGCCACACTGAACCAGAGTAGTTGAATCGTCAACATTTTCAACATCGACAAGACATAATTTACACGTAAAACTTTGAAAAGGTAATGACTCATTCAGTCGTCGTTGTATTTCCTCTGTACTCGACTTTGGTGGCATAGAAGCTATCGTCATTGATCCATCAACTCTGTCCACAGACTCAAGAATGGGTGCTTTTGGAAGTTGAATAACTTGAGAATGTAATGTATGGTTATTTGACGATTTTACTACTTCCAAAGATTTGCTTGTATGTAGTGGATCGGTAGGGGCGGTGGGCGTAGGTGTGGTGGGTGTGATTGTTGCAGATGGCGGTATGCTGGAATTAAGCGTTGCTGTTGTTAAATTGGATGGCGGACTTAAGCTAGTACTGCTATGTGTACTATTGACACCAGTGGAACTTTTACGAGAACAAATATAACTATTACTGAGCTTATTGGAGATGGGTTCAGTACCAATATTACTCGGTACATTTTCAACCATACTATCATGACTATTACCATGGCTGGAATCAATATTTCGAAAGTTTTTGATATTGCCTCTGAACAGTTCTTGTAGTTCTTGCGGATGATGATTAGTACTCTTTTGTATTAAAGGTACACAATTCGATGTAGGATTTGCAAATGAAACGCCACTTGTGGACGCAACGTTTAATGAATAACGAGAAGTTGATGCAGCTAGAGATAACAAACTGGAACACCGTGAGCATGTCATATTAATGCTGGTAGCACTAGTACGTAGACGATTGAGCGGTCGTATTTGTTCCACACCGTTTGCATTAAAGATACCGCTGCTTGTTCTGTGTGTACCAGCCACATCAGTTTGAGTCTCGCCCAATACTGGCGAACACAAGCTAGCCTGGCGTGTTAATGCAACCATCGTTTCACATTTACGAAGTCCTTTATATTGCACAACTGATTGTGACTTCTCATGATTTAAACTACTTACGCTGTCTTCTCTTCGCAAAATGTTTCGTATCTTTTGCTGTACCACGTTTAAAGATGATGTACTTCCTTGCGTTACCCCATTTACTAACTTCTCTGAACTTTTGTACGTTTCAATTTGCCTTCCAGTTGGAGTTCGTATTACAACTAAATTCTGTTCAGATGGCGTTCGTGTAATTCGTATTTCAGGTGAAACGGGCCTTTGTAGGGTAACTGCAGCACTAGTGCTATCTACACTAAAACTATTCGTTGCATTTCCCCCACTGCGTCCGTTTGACGATTTAAGTCCCACCAATGATTTAAAGAAGTTCTTAATACGCTTGCGCGGTGGCAATGGGCCCCCTGCAAGCCCAAGTGAGCCTGCATGAGGGCCCTCAATATCGTAATTATTAGGAGCTACAACACTACTAAAATCACCACTTCCACTCAAGCTGTTTGTACGTACGTTGAGTGTATTCTGCAACGGCAATGAATCGGGTACTTGTATTGTCGAAATCGGCTTCCTTGGTAATTTTTCCTTGTCTTGTGAAGCTTCCGTGTGCAGTTGGGCTTGAATATTAATTTGGTTACGTGTTTCTAGCAGCGCAACCGTTTCATTATCCGGTGTGGACGTTGAAGTGTTAACAGATCGATGCTGATAGTGATGTTTCCTTATATTAGCCAGATTGTGTACCGGCGAGGAGTCCTGCAAAATCAGACAACTCATAATTAAAATTTATGTTTAAGGTTAAATAACTTAACAATATAACTTCATAATTTAAAAAAACCAATAACAAATTCTAACTGAAATTTTTAATGTTAAAAAAATTTTTATAACTTCTATTAAAATAGAATTCTTTTGCTCGGCAGAGTGCTACGATTAAATCTTTTTCAAAACAGATAGGTGTAATTTTAGAGATAATTATATACGTACCCTAGAATCTTGTTCTAGTTCCTCCTCAAGTGCACTGTATACTGGAGCGTACCAGGAGTACGCGTGTTGCTTACGTGATGTTGAGGCCGTAGCTGTTGGTATGGATGGAGCAGGTAAAGCGTTACTACGATTTTTATGTAGTACACTACTAATTTTACCAGTCTCAAGTCCCGATGAGCAAGAGAAATTATTGTTAGCACTACACGTTGAAGTTGTTACTAAATTGTTGTTGTAATTTAGTTGCAGACTACGTCGTTGCTGTTGATAATATGTGGCAGGTAAGTGTTTTGTTTGCTTACGATTTGACTCTGAAGTCGAATGAAAGCTGAAATGATGCCGCCTCTGTTCCTGCAAGTGTTTCTGTTGTGAATTTAAAGCGGATGTGCCTTGCACTATTCCTGTCTGCAGCGTAGAATTATTATTTTTTATTGTATTTGGATTTGGTGGAGGATTGTATTTTGTAATTGTAGTAGGAGTTTTCAATTGTTCCTTTTTCGTATAAATCAATGAAGCGCTATTCTTTCGTAAGCAAATTGCACGATTTTTATCTAGTAGTGCCGACTCGATGTTCGTTAGAAGTGGTTCAGTTTCTGATAATGGTAGGTTCACAATGTTATCGTTTTGATTATGCGTCGCTGAATCACCGGGAAAATTGATAATGAAATGTTCTGCAGCATCATCAAATATATTGGAACGTGAACAGCTCTGATATCTTTCACTGCTTAAGCTACCATCTTCACTCGACGATGAACGTGAATATTGGCAGTCGCTGATTATGGATGAACGTTGTGCGGAATCACGTTTTGTAAAATCAGTACGGCGTGTAAACTTGGCAAATGTATGCTCAGCACTTGGAGGAGTAGTACTCAAGTCAACTAATTGTATTGTATCGTATTCTTCGTCATCAATAGAGTTATTCGCCAGACTGTTGTGGCGATTTGGCAAAAGTCGCTGGCTTTGCTGTTGCTGATATGTTTGTGGATGGAGTGTAACTAAGTTCGTTTGTAAGTTGGATTGTGGTAGTGTTGGCGATGCATCAACTGCAGCTGCAGCTGTTGCTGAGCAAGCAAAATTTAATTGGTTCTCAACTAGAATTTCTCGTTGTTGAAATTTTGTTTTTCGTATTTGTTGCCTATTTAAATCTGATGCACTTGTTAAAGCACTAGATTTTGCGTGCAATTGAATTTGATGTAGTGGAAGTTGTTGTTGCTGTTGGTGATGATGATGATGTATAATGCTTTCATTTTGCTGTAAGGCTGCTGATTGCATTGGTGGCCTCATGTTTTTGCAATTCAAAATTTTGACATACACCGTTGTAACCGTAGAAGAAAATGCCTTTTATGCATTTTGGTGCCATTGGCTTAGCCAAAGAACAAGTCCAAGCCATTGTGATATTGGCCTAAAATGGAAAAACAAAGTAATTAAACGAATTTTATTATTATTTATTAAAAAAAATATTTAAATTAAATATTTAAAAATATAAATAAAGGAATTATTTAATTATTTACTGTCATGTTTATAATGCGTTTAAAAACCATAATTTTAAATATATTAAAAATGTGTACAGTAGAAACTCTCATTAACGGACACCCATCATGAATTGACAACATTCCTAAAACTACATATTGTTTTTATTATTAATTAAAACAACTGAATCGATGAGTGTCCATTCAAAAGAAAAGTTTATTTAAATAGAAAAGTTTATTTAAATAGAAATTTGTGTCAAAAAAGAGTTTTGGTAAAAAATTTATTATTTCTTATAAATAAACAAAAAACTTTAAGAGCTAACCATGCAAGAAATTTGGTTATTGTACAAAATATTTGAACTGATTTTGATTTTTGTTGCTTTAAATAAACACATTGTAGGATATTCTTATGAAAGAGAACCGTTTCCTCACCTTATGATTTTTTGTGGAGTCTTTGGAGCAAGTTTACTAATTACAGTCCATAGTATGCTTGCTATTTGCCGTGGTAGTGGGACAAACGTTTATAAAGAAGCCATGTTTAGCATAATAAGTGCAGTAATATTTTTTGGATTCAGTATATATACAATGCGTTTGGTTGAAAAAGATTTTCACCTCTTGTACATAGTTGATGTGAATGAACCAAATCATAAGTTTTTTAGCAATAGTAGATCACAAAGTCAGTGTTATTTGACCTGCGGTGTTACATATTTGCTTCATGGGGTGTTTGCTGTCGACGCTTACCTAACAACATGGACGAGGAAATCCGATGCTTCGGAAGCGGATACGCAATATTTATTTGTTTTTAGCAAAGTTGTACAAGATAAATTGGAGCAATATGAGTGGTTTCAGAAAATAAAAAATAAAGGTGAACTCATCCAAGATATGTCTTTCGACTCGTATACCAACAATCCAGTTTAAATATTGAAATACGCGAACTTGACGATATTTGTAAAGTGAAAATAAATTATATTTAAAGTAAAAATAAAGTGAAAATAAAAAATTTAATTTTATTACATAAGTTATAACATATATGTTTTATTACTTATAAATGATAAAATAATTCACTGTAATTATCCGTTAAAATATTTTTTTAAATTTAATTCATTTCAGTTATATTTTGGCATAATAATGAACTCTCAGTAATCAATCATATACACAAAAAAAAAAAATAATAGATAACTCTCGCAAAAAACGGTAGATGTTATTAAATATAATCAACATAGAGAAAAATGTTTTAAACAATTTAAAAAAATTATTTTTATATACATTTAATATCCAATTATGAGACATTCCTAACATTCTGTAAACTTTGGACTATTAAAATTATAAAACCTAATTAAAAAGATACAAAATTTTTTGAAAATAAAATTTTTCAGTTCTATTCAACCTATTTTCATGTTTGGTTTTTCATGTCATTTATTTAGAGCGTTGTCTGTGAAATTTTTATGCTTGTATTTACTTCATTTAAATCACTAAGGAACAGCGGAAGCCGAGGATATAAAAAATGTTGGCGCAAGTGGGTGTCTTGATAAGGATTTTAACATCATTTGAGTCGCAAAGATACTTAACATGCGATATTCTTTAAAAATTCATAAAAATTTTTGCAATTTTTCAAACCAGTTGATTTAGTAATAAAATTGAATGACAGGTTATTTAATCATAATAAATATTAAAATCGTCTCCTTAAAAAAATTAATATAATGGTAATAAAATTGTATATGGAGACAAGAAACTGCACATATAGACAAAAAGGAAATTGGATTGTAATAATCGATCTAAGGAAATTTTTTGGTAATGTTTTTTTTTCAATGATAAACCAATATTAAACTGAAGGAAATTAACAAATTGAGTTTAAATTTGATTCTTCTTAAATTTGTTTTATGCCAACAATTATCACGTAAAATGTAAAAATAATTCAAAATTAAAAATTTTATATACTGTTGTTTTATAACAATAACAACAAATATATGTATAAATAAAAAATTAAATTAAAAACCAGTTCCAAAATACCAACTTTGATAAAATTAAAAACGACTGTGTCTCAGCAATATCAGACAAGGAACCGTTCATAATTATCTCATATAGAATACTAAATGTATTGCTTTAAACATCTCTTGTGGTTAAACAGTTTAAAATTGAATAAATTTGCGTTTCTAAGAAAATTATTCATAAATATTAAACCTTGCAAAAATAAAATAAATCGAAATATTTTTCCGAAAAACGAAGAATATCCCGAGTATACTTAAAGAGTATAATAAGATATTGTTGATGTAAATAATATATTTAAGAAACTATTATCAAAATATTCGATTATACCGCACAGTGACCAAGTCGGGATGGACATATGACTATCTCAAAAACGTATTTAGCAACTCAATTGGTTCTATTGAATAGACAAATCCTTGGTACCTCAGCAGGATATCTTAATCACAAAGAGTACATTAGTATGAAGATATCGCAAGAATGAAAAATGAGGATGTGGCAATAAAAAATTTTTAAAGTCGTACCACAAAAGGTTGAAATATTTTAGATGACGTCCTCCAAAAAGAGAAAGGAAGCTTGTAAAAGATCGAAAACCTAAGTACAAAATCATTAGATATGGGCGATCAGTAAAGGTACTTATTTTCAAAACAAAAAAATCGGAGTCAGTGCTAAACATGACCCCTTAAAAAGTTGATTGATGTTGATGTTGATCCTTTTTTCGAGTCAGCGCAACTGGGCACTTTTACTCTTTGATATCTGGGGGTACTACAGGGTCCCACCCATCTCATTGACTTATTTATGTATTGCCTATAAGCCTCACGATTATTCAGTGATTGATCTAAGATCTGCGTACCTCCCCGTGCGGAGAGTGATTACTCTAAGATTAGATAGTAGTAAGTAGGATAGCCCGTTAATTTTCGCATATAACTTCAGGGCTCTGTTCCTTATGTATTTCTTGATCGGGTCTATTCTGAGGTCTCTTAGCATGTCGTTTGTGCGGATGTACCAAGGCACTTTGAAGAGCCTTCGGAGAGCCTGACTTTGAGCGACTTGTAGCTTTTCTATAGTAGGGTCGGCAGATTTGCTATACGCGACACACCCATTTTTAAATATTAAAAATACGGTTTAAAATATAAGATGAACATCTCAGAAAAGCTGGTATAGTAAACATTTATGCGAAATTCGAAACATTTTTAAAGCAATGTATAACTGAAATAACTATAATTAAATTGAATAACTTAAACACTTCAACATTATTGAAAACTTAGATATATCTGTACATAATTAAATTAATCTTGCATTCAGTGGACACACTGGAATATATATTAACTTAAATAAGCTACATAAGAAAACATCCGTTATATACTTAGTTGTAAAGTTCTAACTTTAAATCTGAAAAACAATTTAATTTGAACAAATTATCATTAATGATCAGTTGTCATTAATTAATAAATTTTAGTACTGAGTTTTAGATTTCTTTAAACAAATAATGACGAATTTTATATTCTCCAATAACTTCGAGACGAGAGAACTTAGTTTAAAAACAAAAAGGATAAAAAATTCAAAAGAATGAGTGGGTGGGTTAGTTTCAGTTTTAACCGAAATGGAGTATATATAAATAAATTTATCTCAAATTAATTAAATAATAGACTTCAGTAAAACGCAATTGATTTTAATTTCCATTTCCAAATAAATCTAGAATTATAAACTCATTTATGTTTATTTTTGTTGTATTTGTGGTTTGTGAGAATAATGTGAAACAGATTTTGTGAATACGAATTATTTGCTCCATGAACTGATTTTTCGCACAAAAGGTATAATGCACAATGAAAACATTAAATATTGTTGATGCTTTCACAATAATTGCGGTTACGAGATACTTGTACTTATAAGATTGACTTGTATTTATAAAAACTGCAATTAGTAATGGTGACCCAAATAATACTCAGAAACGTAATATTTGTATGAGACCATCAAATAAATAAATAGTTTTTCATGAAATGAGTTCCAATATTACACCTATTATTCTTCTTTTGATAATTAAATATACAAATTTATAGGTAAATAAATATACTCGTTAGTAGATGTAATATAATATAAGAAAAAAGTATTATTTACTTTCGCTTTTAGCATTCTTATCTTAAATTAAAACCAACACATTTTCATATTAAGTGCAAGTATTTAGATTTATGAATTTTATTAAAAAATTTAGTTAAATATTTAAAAAAAAAGCTTGTTTTATTTTATCATTATTAAGAATTTTTTTGCAATATAATTACTTTTATGCAGTGAACGAAAACAAACACTAAAATACCGAACACAGTGTACTGTTTGTCATCTTTGATAAAACACGCTAAACGAACAATATATTAAAAAAAATCCCAAATAATTTAAAAAAAACTTTAGAGTTTGTGTCCGCGGACACAAATCGTCCAAATTGTTTTGTTCGATGGACATTAAAAAGACCACTAACCCTTCGGGAAAAGAACACTAAAAAGACCACTACCTTCGAGAAAAGAACACAAACAGTACACTAAAATTTTAGTTTGTGTTTGCGGATACAAACTCTTAAAATTTTTTGATGTGTTTCGGAGTAGTACACTACGATACTGTACTCTTTATTTTCGTTCACTGCTTTTATGGCAGCATCTAAATTATGATGTTTAGGTTTTAGGATGTTTCTGTGAGACACTCGACGTAGTCCGACATGGGTGTGATAGGACCACTAGTTTCTTGTTCCTAAAAGCAAATATCATAGATTTGCCTTCCTGATACAAAATATTATGAAAATATTATACAATAGATTATATTTTTGTTTAAAAATTTTATCTAAATTTTTTTTTAAAAAAATATTTTTTTTTATACTTTTTACTTTTACATTTACAATTTTTTGATTTTATTCTAAGTTTAATTTATATATCCATAGACGTAGTCATAAAGCGACGTAGTAAAATGGGGCTACAAGAAACTATTTGATAGTTGGAAAATTTTTTTTAGTTTTAAACACTAACAAGCAAAAAACAACAGATTATTCCAATGAAATTTTCTTGAGACTGTGAGTTTTCATTATTAAAAAAATTGTCCTGATTCAATCACGATTCTGGTTTCAAGACTACTTTCGCAAATATATGTCCAATACCTTCGTCATCGATATATCACACATGTAACATATATGAATGTTATATTTGAATATTTCACAAATATAAAATATTATTTCGACTACACTATTTGCTAATAGGATGGGGAAAGCACAACATTATGTTCCTTTTTTTGGCTACGCCATAAAGTTGGTTGAAATGTTTGATAATGTTATATTACTCAACTAGACTACCTTGGTATTAAATTTTTCATAATCCCGTATAACTTTACTTGGTTACTGAATTTAAAATACTAAATACTAATAAATAATCCAAGTATTCAACTCAACTAGAATAAATTTGTAAAATACTTTTTTAAACGTAAAATAAACTTAATATTTGGTAGAGATTTAGTTAACCACGCTCTTTTTCGAGTACATGTTTTTTTATATTAATACCAATAATAATATTGTTAATACTAATCTTCATAATGTTGGATTAAGTATGAAACCAAACAATAGTAAACAACATTGTTTAACTTTAGAAAAACGAGTGAGTATATATTTATACTACTAAAATTCATATTACATATACACAGTAATTAAGATTTCATTTCAAAAAATTTATTAATTTCTCTTTAATATAGTAAACATATTTCAAGAAATTTGCTCCAAATATAAACACCAAATCAAAAGATACCTCCATACGAACCCAACCTGAATGCTCTCTGAACCCTCCTATACCAATATACAGAAATGATCAGAATTCTTAAAATCTTCAAACCGCTGTCATCTTATTTAGGAAAAACATTTAACTAATGTAAATATATTTAAACTGTTAAAATAGTACGTTTAATAATTACATTATCACTACGTAGTTGCTTAAGGCCCATGCTGCTATAGCAATAACCTATTCCTTACTTGTTATGTTATTTAAATAACAATGTAAAGTTAATAATAAATAAATAAATAAAATAAATTTCAACAAAGTACTAGTATCTAAAAACAATTAATCGTTAACAATTTCTATAATGTCTTATCTCAATGACAACACTACAACAGAGAGGATTATAAAATTTATTCGTTAACCTAAAACATTAGTTTTTGAGATTTTAATATCGTACAAATTGTTGCAATTAAAATTATTACAATTAAAAAATAAATGACTTTGTATTAAGATAAAGTAAATACCACTTATTTAAGTGGCGGCAAGTAGAGCTTCTTTTTCTTACCAAGTAACATATAAATCCCGTATTGTTCCCTTACATCTGTAAATTCTGAGAATTTAAAATTGATGAAAGTGAGTTTTTTCGGAATATTCATATTTGGATAACTTAACAGATTTATTTCTATGTTACTTTCATAGTAGCATATAATATTGAAATGTCATCTATACTGCATACTTTTAAGGTAATTTTCGATGACTTGTCAACACATAGTTGGCAATAGTGCTATCATAACTTGACATATGTTCGTCAAGTTTTCAAAGCGTTGAGAGTTTGAGGATTGTCTGTATAAACACGTGTCTTTGCGTAACTCCACAAAAAAGTCCAATGGTGATAAACCGAATTATTGTACTGAGTCGGTGGCCATTCGTATCACAAACATATGAAATTACACGTCACAGAAATTGTTCGCACAACTACATACTCGTATCTACCATATACATATTTTCCATTTTATGCCGAAAAAAAAAATTATAATCATTTGTCTATAGCAATCATAATTGACAGTTTGTGTCACATTTTCATCATTTTTAAAAACATCTAAGCCTATCACACATATGGACCAAGTGTCCTATCAAACAATTACTATTTTTGGATGTAATAGCCTTTCGGTACTTGCTTGTGAATTTTGTGGTGAAAAATTCACCAAAACTTTGTGATAAGTTCCCCAACACATTGGAAACATATTGAGCGGTTGAACGATCCACATTATAAATTGACAAATGATGCCTTGGATGACATTTTAGTTTGAAATATGTCACTGTAACAGTGCTGCCAAATCAAGACCTCAAAATAGATAACCCTTTATAATTATAAATAATTTTGAAGTAATAAGTACAAACAAATTTAGTAAGAATATACTGCACCGAAATATAAAAATATTAAAATCACAACAAATTTGTTGGTCTTTAATAAATATTTACTACAAAATATATTAAAATTTCTTACTTCTGGAAATTTTTAAGCATTAAACTTTTAGATTAAAAAAATGTACACAACATAAAAAGCTATTAAAACTGTGCTAAAAACTTGCCCAATTTAGATAAAAACTTTGTAATTAAAATGAAATAAGCATCAAAGTTGAAAAGTAATATAAAAATTAGAAGAAAAAAAGTTAAATTAAGCAAGGACGTCGCTGTTCTAGCTTTTGGTGGATCTTAAATTGAGAACTCAATGATGGATAAAATGGAAGGCAAAAACTTTTCGAATGTTGAATTGAAGTTACTTATTAAAAATATTAAACAAATCAAAAATTTTCAATGAAATTAATGTAACGAATTTCCTTTTATTTATATTAAAAAGACGATACCTTCTGCTCAAAAAGTACTCGGAGTTTGTAAATAAAACACACAAATTTTAATTTTATTCCAAATTTATTTTATCTCCTTCAAAATATGCTCCTTCTGAAGCGATACACATATACCAAAGCTTAACCCAATCGTAGGCCCGTGCAGGTATGGCTTATAGTTCCTTCGGCGAATTCTCTTTTACCGATTCAATCGAACCAAAACGCTTACCACGAAAGGGCAATTTGAGTTTCGGGAACAGGAAAAAGTAGCACGACGCCAGATCTGGCGAATATGGTCCCTGAGCGATGACAGTGGTGCCGTATTTGGTCAAAAAATTGCGTACAACAAGAATTTTCTACAGTAAAAATCGCTAAATGCACTTGAGGTAGTTTCACATTAACAACTGCTGTAAACCAACTAATTGACAGATAGCGTTCAAATTTTTACAAATTTGTTAAAAGGGTGTACCAACACAACAAGAAAAAATTTTTTAAAAGATCTATTACTTAAAGAGTAGTTAAAACACAACAAAATCCGGATACTTTTTGAGCAGAAGGTAAGTACATTTGTTCAGAACAGAAACTTTTAAGGTTAATTTGTTCTTGCCGATAATGGCGTGTCTTTTTATGACGAAAGAAACTATTTAAAAGTTATACCGATTCGAATAGCAAAGAAAGGACAAAGACAAAAATTTTTTATTCAATTTATTGAAATTTGGCTAACCATACAACGCTGTTTCGAGTATTGCCAAGTACTCTTCATCAGTGGTCTTTGGAAATAATCGAATTTTATTTAATTTAGTTTATAGTCCGTATTAATTTGTTTGGACTGCAAGTGCCAGGCTTAGAACTCGTGCCTGTCAAATTAGAAGCGATGACTAATCGTGTTTAACCACAAGAAGCCAAGGCTGCACAAACTTGCAATGCTCAAGTTCCAGGTTCCAAAAACTTTTAAGTTTAATTGCAATTAATATATATAAAGATAGTTTTACAATTAGAGTTTCATTTAATTTCCACATTCAATGGTCCAACCACAAGACCATTCTGTGGTAGATCCTAAACCTGTTGCATTTCAAAAACTTGATATCATCAGTTTCCTAGAGTGAAGACATTGCAAATGGATTGATATTTTCATTTAATCATCGACGATAAATCCTAACTTTATAAAGTGCAATCAGAATGTTAGTATTTTTATGTACCATATATTCTTTTTTTCCAATTAACGATGATGCGCTAACTAATAATCCTAAAGTTTTCGATTCATACAGTTTTAGAATTTTTGATTATCAATATTTTATATTTCTTTAGAATTAAAAGCGTATTTGTTAAAAATAAATTCCAATAACTTTTATTTGCAAATCTGTATATTTAACAGAAAGTCAGATATTTACTTTTTGTATACTATTATTCTTAAGTAGATTTCTATGTATTCACAGAAATCTATGTATTCGCTTAAGTCTTTTTTTTAACATGACATTGTATTATTTTTATACAATAAATCTGTAATACTTTGGAAGGAAGAAACATTTTAGCAAAGAACTAAATCCAACAAACTTTCTCTCTTTTAATTGACTTATGTCATTTCGGATGTTAATTAAGAAATTTTTCGTTTTCGTTTCAATTTAAGTAAAAGATTGAATGACGCACATACAAATAGGAACGCAATAATTTTTACGGAAAGGAAACTTTACTTTAAGTAACTTATTTAATTTTATTAATGGAATGAAATGAATTTATTAAAGAGAATTTGAAGTTGACATTGAAGTACGTCAGACAAATAGTACTACTTTAACTAATGCGGTATGTATAAAATGAACACTATACTAATTAAAAGTATGTATATTAACTTATTTACCATTTTGTAAAATCCTACAGGTAATGATAATTAATTCGCCAAATCTGTAAAAGAAGAAAATATATAATTAGTAATACATTTTAGTTTATTTATTACAAAACACTTAAGCTTAGTAGTAAATTAGTTTAAAAAAAACTATATTGCTCATACGCACCGTGGCCCTAATAATAAGTAGTGCCTACATATAGAACATACATATTTTATTAGTTAATGTATTTATAAATAGGGAACTTTGTTTTTCTTATTATAACTTTTTAACTTTCGGTATTGTTTACACAATAGTTACGTTTTGTATCACACTGAAATGTGTTATTATATACATGTATTAATAGGATATGATTAAACGATATATGTATATCGATTCTATTTGTCTATTTCTAAAGATGTTCTATTTAAAAGTTTTATATATCATGTGAAGAAAAATTTATTTAAATAAAAAAGTTGGTAATTCTTAATTAAGTGAATTTTTGGATGACCCTATAATTGTTTTGGATTTTGCTAAATATTCATCAACAGCTATCTTTGAAAATATTTTTTGGATTTAATTGTTCGTATTCAATGCATAGCCTACAGGTAGCAAAGGATAAACTCAAACCCTGAATTATTCGAAACGCAGCCTTAGGTCTAAAACAGCTGAACCAACTACGTCAGTTTTCTGTTGGACTCTTTCACTAACAAATTATCTTGAATTGTTATAAAGTAAAAGCATAAACTATGGTTGAATGTATATATGTTACATTTATAATTTGTTTTGTTTTTTTAAATTTAAGGAGCATATTTTACGTGTATCTTTCACTAGCTATTCCACTGTGTTTTAAAATGAAAACTACTACATTTTTGAATTAAGATTATAACATTTTACATTGGTTAGAATATTGATTGATTGATTGATTATTAAGATATATTTGTCTAACTTAAACATACAATTTTTTGTGTTGAATGTAATATTTAACAAAACTAAATATAAATACAAAACTAAAATTAATTATTGATTTTTAACAACATTATATGAACATACTTATAAAGACATTTAATCCTTAACCCGACCAAAACTAACTTTACTTTACATGTTTTATTTCTTTTTTTGTTTGTTTTTTTGACCACATGAAATAATTTTTAATATTAAAATCAATTTAATTAAAACGGAAATATCACAAATTTTAAGCATAATTTTTAACAACTCCTTAGGATTTTACTTTTTAATTATACTAAAAACTGACTGAAAATGATAAGAATAACCATAAATTTTAAGTGGTTTTAGATCAAAGAAATATTTCTATGACTTGTTCTTTTATTGCAGCTCTATTTTTAAGTAGAATTTGCCTTTTATTGTGCAAATAATAAGTAATTTAACAGATACCAAATACAAAACAAAGATAAGTACACTTTCAGAATGAAAGGATAAGTAGGTGCCACAACTTTAGTATAAAAAGTCAACAAGTTACACTATTTTGTGTCAACTTTTCTAATTAGAAGACTTCTTTTATTACATTTAACATGTTTGTGCAGTTTGTGCAACATTTTGAGATACCAACTGAAAGATTTCAAAATGAAAATGTAGTTCAACAGAAATTGGCTACTTTTGTAATGCACGATAACACTGGCACCAGAGAAAATATGAACAATGACAATACCAATTTGCATTTACATGCAAATTTGCCCTTTCGTTCTATAACTTCAGATATTAAGTAGAAAATGTGACACAGTAAACTTAAAGAGATGAACACGGAGTTGAATAAAAGTAAAAAGCATTATGTCAATACAGTCAATTTAATTTAACTTAAATTTCGTTTTAAATTGAAGCGCTTAAGGCACTTAATGTACTTGGTTTGAACCAAATTTCATTTAGTTAACCAAATGTTAGGACTTAAGTCATTAGTAACAATTTAAATTAGATTTTTATAAAAAATGATGCAGCTGTTACCTACATTTGAAGAGTGAACTTATAAGTACTATATGTATATATATAAAAAATATGTTTTATATATCAGAGCAAAGACAGACAAATAAAATTTTGAAACCTTACCGACGTTGACCTGAAAATAAACAATTCTGACCATGAAAAAAGACATCCCTTTTTGCACCTAAACATTCTTTCCTTAAAGTTGATAAAAGATACATTAAAAAGCATTTTTTTTTTTGCATGTTTCCCTTTTTATCTCATACAACAGTATAACTAACCATAAGTCGAATAAAAAATGCTTTTCGCATGCTCTACTAATTTTGCAGTATCTATGCGAAATTTGAAAGACACCTCAACTACGACAATCGGCGTTGAAACATCAGTCACTTTAAATGATGTGATTATTCAGTGCGCTAAAAACTGATAATAAACATTTTTATAATAGAAAACCATTTTAAAAATGTGGAATAAAAACATTTTACTAAGTGACAGTTGGGAATAATACAAAAAAAAACATTTTTTTTAAAATTAATAAAAAAGTAAAATTGTTATCAAAGGAAGCAACAGAAGCCAACAACTAACTCGAACAGTCAGTCACCGACATTTCGATGACCTACTTTTCATGCGTTTTCATTTTATTCTTTCAGTTTGTTTTAAACGTCACTTTATGAATTATGTTATGAAATTTATTATGGGAGTATGTCTATGTGTCTATGGGAAGTTTGTACACATCCATATTCGCTTCTGCCTTGGCTGTTTTTCGTTGATGAAAATGCTCATGAGCGCGTGATTGTGCTCGAACTTCGGAGACCGAAAACACTTAAGGCAATGTAAGCAAACAAATTTATTACAAAATTTAAATTATGATGCACGAGCGTGTTGGGACTTAGGTTTTGTTTCCTGCTGTCTTCTATGTTGGAAGAGATATACGACTATAACAAATTCAAATATAAACTTTAAAATATATAGTGCAAAAAGTTATCTGCACATTGTTAAAAATTGAGTTCACACTGTTGTTTCTAACAGTTTTTCTTTTTGGTGGATTTAAAGGATTTCAGGTACGTTAAAAATGGGACATTTCATGAGATTTATTTAAAGCAATATGGATAATAATTATACATCTGTTGAGATATATGGATAGATAACTTTTTATTGCGATGTTTCAAACTCTTCTCCGTTTTTGAAAGTGTTGCAACTTTTACTAATCGAAAATAAATAGTAAATAAATCTACAGATGCGAGAATTAAAAGTCGGTTGAATGTTTTTATAAACCATTCATATGTCATTTTCGTCATAACTGACATTAAATTACAACTTATAATAAAAATATATGCTCTCGTCCGTGTGAATCCTGGAGAAACATTAGTATGACTTTCTCCATATTACGCTCCTATATTAGGTTCTATATATATATTAGCATACAACAAATAATGCCTTACAAAAGAATAGTATTGAAATTAACAATTAAAAAATAATAAATATAATTAATTAATTCAATTATTCTTCAGCGGGTTTATGATTTCGTTCTAATATAACACAGCAAGTGAATTTGTTAATGAACTTTCACAGCAAGCTAACAAAACTCCAAAGTGGGAACATACAAGACAAGTACAACTTGGGTCAGTTAGCTAATGAATACTGACTCTGAGCTTCAAATTTGGCAGGGTACGAGTTCTACCTTTCGTACTTGCACTCATACAAATTATATTAAATTATTTACGAATAAATAAATACAAGAAATAATACCAAGACCACTGATGATGGGTATTTTGCAATATTCGAGTTCAGACAAAAATTCCATCAATTACAATAATATAAAATGAATTTTTGTTGTTGTAGTTTACTACTTTTCGAAACCTCTCTATAACCCTTCAAGAAATTTCGGCATACAGAAAGAAATAAAAACTTCATTCATATGATGATACCACAACTATGTTAATTCATATCGATTTCGTTGGCCACATACGTATAACATAAACACATTTTTAATTTATTGAAACTGTTTGGAGTGGAAACTCAGACGCATTGGAAATGCGAATTTAAACCTTTTGAACTGTGTTCATCATTCTTATTACTACGATCATACGTTGTATTGTTGCAGTAATTCTAATAACTCCACTAAAACAAGAACACGTTTATCGGACACTATGTATAAATTTATTCTAACGTCGACAAAACATTAATATTAGCAATTTAATGCAATCGTAGTAATTACGACAATCTTCTCTCTGAATTTTTTATAACTTTGCCTTAGATAATTAGCAGTTAATATATTGAAATGATAGCTATCAGATATAAAAACAATGCGATATATTCTCAGTTAAAGGAAATAATTTTGTTTAAACAAAAAAAAAAACAAAAAAGGAACGTGTTTCTGTACTAATTTTTAACAAAAAAGAGTAATTTTAGTGAAAAATTGTAGTCTACAACTTATCAATACAAGTCATATGCGTTAAATAATAAAACAAATTTACGTCATATTTATGTAATAATTTTCTGTATTTGTTGTAGTTTATTATGAAACTAATTGTATTTAATAAAACTTAAGGTTAAATTATATGTAAACTGTGTGAAAAATTTCCTTTAACTATAGTAAAATAAATTTTATTAATGCACGACCATCCGACACCAGTTTTTTAGTTAGATCTAATAACGTTTATTCACGCGTTTTATTTTATGTGAGATGTTTTATTATACTTATCACTGAAATTAACATATTTTTACTAATTAACTAAAATTAAAAGTGAAAAATAAATAAATTTTTATTGAAGTATTGCACGAAAAATAAAAATACGTTGCCACCCCGAGGATTTTTGTGTGATAATCGTATTGACGAATTAATTACATTCGTTTTACGAATAACGTGTAAATGTAAAACATTAAACATTAAAACATCATTAAACAAAAAAAAAAAAATCATCTTCGTTAAAAAATAAAAAAATATGATTAGTTATATTCCATGTTCTTAAATGACACTCAAAGCGCTAGTATTTTATTTAGGGCACTGTTATACTCAATATTCAAAATTTATTTAGCTTACCGTCACATTTAAGGAGAGTGATAAAAGCTTTGTCTAAATTTATTAATCTAAGTATACTTTAAAAAAAAAATGACATTAGTTGCTGATAATTCAAAACAACGAAGCACCAAAGTTGGGTTATCTAGAATGGAATAAGCCTTTGATTCTATATAAATTTACCAACGACTCAAGCTTAAATTATTGATACAAAACAAACCAAATAACATTTTTCAGAAGTTGTTTAGTTGTAATAATAAGTAATTACTTAAAGAATTACATTTCAAATATAATTATATTATGTTTTATTATAAATTTGTAACTCGGATTCACAGTTGTGACTTGACAAGATGCAATTCCTGACACTTGCAGTCCAAAAACTTATACTGTTGTTAAATAAAACAACAGATTTTTTGAAATATCAATGATGATGGATATTTGCCGATATCAGAAACAGCTATACATTTAGTCCACTTGATTAAAATATATCTTTTGAATTTGAAAGTTTCGGAACTATTGCCACTATTTTCTATTTCCATAAAAAATTAAATTTCTTACAAACAATAGTTTATGAAAATTAGTATTATTTCAATGAGACTATTATAAAACGCGCTATACGATTATAATACTTTTAATTAATAGACTAAAGATGGCCTGAAAAATACTGATGCCAAACCATAAATATTATATATATATGTATTACAAAGTTCGTTTATAATCAGATAACAACAAACCTAATAATAAGCCTCAAGTCTTGATATCCAATATAGTAATTATTCTAAATGGATGCTGTATATAACAGGTAGGCTTGATAACAGGAAACAATCTTCTTTTAACGACTACTGTCAAAAGTGGTAAGTCGAAAAAGAAATTGAAAACGTTACTCATCTTCTATTCAGTATGTGCGTCTAAGTTCTTAAATATCTATAAGATATATACAATGAGTTAACAATATTGTCGATTAATTAAAACAATATAGTGGTTTCACCGTCCAAACAAGCTTTATCCCTATTCTTAATATTAGCTTTAAAACTATTTGGTAGCATCAATTTTTTAGATCGGAATCCATACCTACAGCGGGCTAAAAATAAGTGTAATTATGAAGTGTAAACATATTAAGTATGTTTGTTTGAAGAAAGATCACAGGTTCAAATATAACAAAGTTTAAACAATATGAAAAAGGTTTATACCTATAAATATAATAACATTTTTAAATTTCTTCAGAATATTATTAATGAGAACGAAAAATTTTAATATCAGAACTTGCATTTCAACTACCATACCAGAAAGTAATGGAATCAAAAAGGGTAAAAAAGTAGCTCTGATGAATGTTGCTTTACACTTGAAATATTTTCAATATTTTTTTTATTAAATGTATTTTCCAGTTACTTTTCCAATGCTTAATTTCATTTGTTGCAGTTTATTTAGTAAATCAATGACAGTTTAATTATATATGCAATGTAATTTATATGTAAAGTTGATATAAATATTATAATACTATAATAATTAAATGAACATTTGTGTATAATTAAAAAAATTTTATAGTAAAAGATAGATATTTTTTGAAGATATGTTTTTAAATCTCTATGAACCATGTATATTAAAAATTACAATTTTCCATGCCATGTATTGAAAATGTTAATCTCAAGTATTTTGTGTACATTCTGACATTTCAACCCCAAGTATCTGTTCCTGCGGCAGTCAACATGCAATTAAAAAATTTATCGCTTGTTAAAATCTCTGTTCAGTTAAATTCCACTTGTCTTGGCATTGCATATGTAGTTGCATATGTATTGCGAAAAAATAATTATAAAAATTTATTTTTTATTTATCTTACATGAACTTAAATATTTATACATCCTAAAACAAGTATTCTTATGAACGGTCACAAAATTAAATGAGCTTAGTAAAGAAATCGTTACAAAGAGACAAGACAAATCCTGTCCGAAAGAAACGAATATGCTGCAAAACGTCGTATGAGTATGTGACACTAAATCCTGTGGAGATGTAGAGATACGTTACGTGAAGTATTTAGATTTGTGAAAACATATTTTCAAGCACTTATCTGGTACAGCGAGCAAATAAGAGAAGAAAGCATGAAAAGCTTGAAAAATAAGGCAGACAGGAATAAACCCTTTAGAACTTGGCAAAAAGTAACAGGATGTCAAAATGCTGCTCTCATATGCTGCTTTTAGAGGAGAACGCCAAAGTAAATACAAATGTACATTCAGCATTGAATTAAACATAACATACGTAGTTACATGAAGAAAAATGATGAGTATACATCATTTGAATGTATTAATATAAAGATTTTTTGGAAAAATAAAAGCTTGAGTACAAAAGAAACTCCAGTTATTTTTGCAATAAGATTTTGATGCCTTTAGCCATTTAATAAAATGCTTAAAAGAAAAATATTCTATTTGTTTATGTTTTGCTGCGATTTTAACTTTTTTGGTTGAAAAGAAACATTTTTTTATTATTTTTATTTAAAACATAATTTTATTTTTATTTAAAATATTTCTAGTATTTTAAGCCTTTAAAACAAAAGTTTTTATTTTTAATTATAACTATTTACAATTGCAATATTAAATATTATTTTTATCAACATATTTGTTACTAAAACGCATTTATATATACACTAATAAACTTTTTATTTAGATATCACATAGTGCTACATAAAAGCACTACTGGTATAAGTTCAAATGTATTAAAATTATTATATGGTAATAAAAAGATTGTATATGGTAATAATTAAATTGAAATTATTTCCAATTGCTTAAGAAAGGATGAATTGTACAATTTATATAAAATTGAGCTGAATCAGTATAAGTTCAGAAATCATATTGTCAGTTGGCCAAAGATTACAGTTTTCTAATTGTGCTATACTAAAAACTAAAACTGGCGAGACAAATCACCAACCCTTTTTAACAACTTCTACTATGTTTAAAATAATTGAATTTATTATAGATAGTACAGCATTATATCTTAGTTTTTAGAAATTTGTTTAAATATAACCAGATTAGCTTGTAGATATCACATTCGGAAAAAATTTTTTTATGAAACTTATCATTCAAATTTTATATATAGTAGTATTAGACATCTACCTAATATCTAAGGTTTCTGCAACTAATTTTGGTGTTAAGCAATTGAACTTGATAAAAATTACTTATAAACAAATCTTCTGTGATACAATATAGGGTTTTTATCTAAAAAATTATTGTTATATCAGTCTTGAGAAATTTATGAAAGATACAGTATTTAAGCATCGGATAGTTTTAGTTAAATTGAATTTCTCTCATTATACATATATCATATAAAATGCAAGTTCTGTGACTAAGTATTAAAATTTTAATTTTAATATATCATTATATCTTATATGATTATATTCGCTTTTAATTTATCAACATATATAGTTACATTAGTTTTGTTTGTTATATTTTTTGTCTACTTTTCAAAGCCAACTTAGATTTTATATATTAATTTAGTTTGCATAATACAAATTTATTGGTAAGGTGCTCAGTGACATTTAGTATTGATATCAGGGAATACCATTCAATATTCAAATTCGTCAAGACACTTAAAACTTATTTATCACTCAGTTCTCAATGAGATAGGTGAAAAAAAATATAGGCACCAAATTACAATATAGTAATTTTTATAACCCATTATTAGGCTGTATAGACTATTATTTATAAATCAAAAAGATATAGAAAAGACAAAGTCTCCACGTTGTCTTTTAATTGTCCTTTAAAGTACAAAACAATTGCAGTTAAATTTATTTTTGTGTCAGAGAATGACGTACTTTCAACAAGGTAATTTCCACCGAAAATATATCCTAAAATTATCAGGTGATGGACTCGTCATCGCTTGTTTCACCTGACTGTATTTTGTAATTGTAATATTATGAATTGACAACTGTCGGATGAAGACAATTTAGGGAAATGATCTATATCATATATATATATATAATTATACATATGTATGTAGGAAATTATTTTGATGGAAGCGATGTTAAAATTGTTAAATATTTATTGTGTTTTTATTAGACTTTTCTTAGACATTTATTAGACATTTATTAGATTTTAAAATATCACAGCTTCTTTAAAGCCCTTTATTTATATCAATATTATATAAAAATAAAAATATTATATAAAATAAATATTATAAATATAAAAGTCAATTAACGTATTTTATTTTCATCACATAAAATCGGAACTATTCTAGTTTAAAGAAAATTTAATTAATATTAGCCATGCAATTTAATAATATACAATTTTAAATATAAAGCTTTTATATAATTTAAATGCATTAAAATTGAATTATTTTTATTATTTTTCAAATTTACTTTTTCTAGGAAATATTTAAAGTTAACAGCTAACATTAAAAAATAAATATTTTTAAGTAGTCAAAGTAAACGTTAAATTTGCTTTGAAATCTGAAACTCTTGGTTGTTTTATTATTTTAAATTTGTTAAATGTTTCTTGAGTTCCCTGTATACGGTACGAAAAATAGAAAATTCCAAATAAAAGTGCTTTGCGAAGTATTTAATTAAGTTTGTCGGAAGCGTTCAGTATAACGAAAAAAAAAAAACAAAACAGTCCAGTTCTTATTTATAGCCTTAAGGACTTTATCTTTTTATTCAATAGAAATGTTGTAGCTTTACTTAAAGCATAGAACATTTTTATACAGAATAAAAAATTGTTGTTTTGTATCTCAGTTTATGAGTTATTAGGAAACAATTTAAATAATATCTAACTTATGTAAGATGTAAATTTTTCGACCATTATAATTCAGTCATTGTTTTCAGTTTTTAACTTATAATAAATAATATTAAAAGATTTAGATATCTAAATAAAAGAAGAACAAAGACTTATATACCTATATTATATGTTATTATAGAAAATAGAATTTAAATTCGTATTTTGCTACTTAATTTATCCATAAATTCAACGAACGTAAGTTAAAGTTCTTAGCTTAATATAAATATGAAAATGTATAGAATATGAGGATCTAATTTCAAAAATAAAATATACATTTTATTTTTTATTCATATTTATTTAATATTCATATTTTGTTACTGTACTCATGTATTAATTCAATAATTAAATGTTGAATGTGTGTGTGTTTGTAGTTTGTATTTTATAGAATTAAACTTTTCACTTAACAAAATTATGTTTTAATTGTGAACATATTGCAGTTGGCATGTTAAGATAACACTTTCATGCGTACTTTGCAAATAAAGATGAACAATACAATGTCATTTGCAGACTCCTTTGAATTGATGCAAAATTGTACCTACGTCATGTGGTGTCTTCAAATAAGTGGCACTTCAATGTCTAAAAGTCTAGACGAGTATAAAAATGCTTTTACATAAACAACTCAAACAACGTTTTCCATGTTTCATATAGAAAATATCTACTCGAACTTTATAAAAAATATATTTTTTAATGCTTCAACTCGTTTTGTATACGGCAATATTCAAGAAAGTGTTATGAGAATTGTGTCTTTGGTAAGTTATTGAATGGTTGTACTCTTAGTGTTCTTCTAGAAAAGAAAACTGTAATTACTTTAGACTAAGAAAATTTTTCGCTTTTATACTATGTCCTTAATAAAATGGCATAAGTCAATACAAAATAAAACATTTTGTTAACAATAACAGTCAGCGATAATTAAATCGGTATTATATGAACAACAACATTATATACTAACATAATCCTTTTAAATAAACATATATATAGATGGATACAGAGGATTGCAACTAAATTTCTTCTTACATTTTTAATGTGCTTGCTTTTCAGGTTAGTTCGGTTTGTTAGTTGCTAACATTTTTTTTGCGGTTCGGTGTCAAATGCACAGTAGTTGGCAAAATTTGCAGCTGTCACGAACTGTTCCCGATTTAATAAACAACATACAAATAATCATGTGAATGTATATATAACATTTAAAATAAAACAGAATGGCTCAACCACGGTATATCCTGCAAGTTTACATTTACTCCTACAATTTAATATTAGCACAACCAATTTCTTCATCATGAACAGCTGCGGGAATACGTGTTTGCTGTACTGTGAGTGATTCCGTCAGTTGTTCAACCAAAACGGAAATGGATTTCCGTTGCATAAAATGGCTACCATTTTTATTTGTTGAGTACATACCAGCAAAATTAATAGAGTAGTTGTAAACTATTTTTAAATTGCTTTTGACACTTCACGGCTCCAGCGGGAATGGTGGTATATAATAAAAACTTTAAAGCAAAAAATGTATTAATATTTAAGTTTCTTCACAATTTTACTTTCACTTTGTAAATAACATAAGTACGATATTTTATTTAACTATTCAACTTGAAAAGAAATTAAAGAGAAATGGTATATTTAAAATCAGTTGAAATTAAACGACAGTTTTTTACAAAGGTATTTAATATACTTTAATCTTGATTTAAATAACAAGGAAATATGTTTTTTAATATTTAAGGTAATAAAAATGGACTATGAATGTGTAGACACTAATTTTTACATTTGTCTTGATCTCTACTTGGAATAAATGCAGATATTTAAAAATAAAAATTTTAATGAATTAAGAAGCAATATAAAGTGTATTCAGTCCATTGATTGTGCAATCAATAACTTATAACTTATATATGATATACAATACAATATAAAATAAAATAAATATCCATTAAAATTTATAAATTGTACTGGATATTTCGATCGCTTCATCGACTTCAAAGTATCCCATTCACATGTATATTACAGAATTAAGAAGCGATTACAACAAAGTGTATTCAGTCCACTGTTAGTACAATATATAGTCACGGAGAACTTATAAGTGATGTCCAATACAATATAAAATAAATATCCATTAAAATTTTAAAATTATACTGGACATACCTATTATAAGTTAAAAAACACACGCATTTAACTAAAGAGAAAATAAGAGCGTAAGGCTCTTCCGCATGCAAGATAAATGATAAAAAAAAAACAAATGACTGTGTACTCAGAAAGTAAATTACAAAAAATAAACTATTTCAATAAATTATGATTAACAGTGGTCATGTTGCAAGTATTAGTGACTTCACTTGAATCATTATTAAGACATTTGGCTGAGTCATAATGTATATGTTTACTATTTTTGAAACACTTGAAAAAGCATTATGAGTCGAGTCACAATTTTATGACGTTGAAAATAGTAAATCATGAGAGGTTGACAAGAAAATAGTAATAATATAACACAATAAATAAATCAGGTGTCGATTGTTAGGGTACCGGGATATATTGGCATACGCGAAAGTGAATACGCAGACAAACCAGCTAGGAAAGGAGCAGTCATACAGCTCATGGGGCCAGAACTCTTCAGTGCACTAGCACACTGTGCCCTTCTCTCTGTTATAAAAATGAAAGAGAACCAGAACAAAAATGAATATTGGGATAATCTATCATGGTTAGCACAATCCAAATTACTTATTGGTACCTAAAACAATAGGGGATACCAGATGATTGTATTGACTAATCAAAAGAAAAATTAAGAATCATAACAGGAATCTTTAAATGACACTGTAAAGTAACATAAAACACAACATTACGAGACTCTTCGAAGAATATGAAGGGTCAGCAGCCACATATGTGCTGTTAGAATACGCTGCGCTAATACACACACGGAATAGACTCCTGGGAGAGTTTTTATTGGAACAGATAATAAAACTCTGTAAAGTACGTCTCATATTACTTCTTACTAACGCAATAAGGATTAGAAACTCACTCTAAGCCTAAAAGGGGCACAATAGATCCGATGGTCGCAGTGTTACATCCGCTCTTAATAATAACAATAATAATACAATGAATAACTAAAAATAATTAAATAACAGTATAATTCTAATTAATCATCATTAATAATAAACATGTTTCAATTATAATCATATTTTTTTACATCACAAAAAAAAATATTATAAGAAAAGTGGGCTATTATGACTGGAACGAAAATTGTAAATTGCCTAATCCTGGAGCTAACCACTAATAAAGTGAATTAATGCAAATTAAAATAAGTCCCGGCAGACGACTATAGCAGTTATTGGCGTAAGTTCCTTGCTTTTAATATACATAAATTGTAACAGATTTAATATAAATAGAAAGAACTACAACTACTAAAGCAGCTATTACTGCATAGTACAAAATTTATTATTAACTTAAGTAATTTCATGTGCGAAATAATCATACTTAATTTACTGTAAAATATCGACAAAATCTTAAATAAAAAATTTAAGAATAAAGTTTGAAAGTACATTTTTAATTACACGAAATTGCAATTTCCACCAATTAAACCGTAACTTTTTGGTTTTAGTGCAACACTTGCTCAACAATTTAATTTCATGTAATGAAGTTTGTTGCATTTGCAGTTCACCGTCACGCAGGATATTATAACCAAACTTACGTCACAAAAATAAATACAAAAAAAAAAAAAAAAACGACTGTGCGAAACCATGTCATTAAAGCAACGTAAAAGCAGTAATTTCATTAATGGCGTAAGTCAATAACGGTCAGGTTAAGTGAGATAGATTGATACTGTATCACTGACAGTAAAACACAGTGTAAGGTAAGACATACATTATAACTATTTGATATCACTTATTAGTACACTGTAAAATGATATCTCAAACTGTCAAAGTGACATTAAATTGATATGTTATAAATACACTAATGCAACACCTTTTGTTAACATTTCACTAAGAATAATTTAGTCCCTTTGTGTTCATATTACAGTACACATCATGTTTGTTTAATTATGGATGAATAAATGTCTTTTATTTAAATTACACTTGCACTTACATACGACATATAAAAACCTTCTTCTTATAAATACATTTTATTAATAACAATACTTCTAATACTACATATATAAACATTATAAACATAAACAAACAACTTAATAATGGTAGAGTTACCAGTAGTTAATTTTACTTGTATTGTGAATGGTTAACCTAACACATGACATGTCCAATCGTTGACTTATGGCAGTGAAGCACCTTTCTAACGTGAAAGTATATAAATCATAACTCGCGTGTTATTTGCTTTTAAAATTTTAAATTTAGGAGGTAAATAATAACAATCCTCACTTCATAAGCATTTTAGAAATAATAATAAATATAAAACAAATTTTCATCATGAACTCAGTACATTAAAATGTGCATTAAAGGTCCATAACAAAATATGATCATTAGTGATTTTATGAACTATAATGGATGAACAGCAGCAAGCAAATAAATAAATGAAAGTACAACTGATTGGGTCACACTGTAGAGGAAATCGAGCATTCGGCAATTGAATAAAATTTTCAACAAAGCAGCAAACTGGGTCGACGGAACACTATTTGGAGAAAGACAATTTGCAAAGAACCACACAAATCTAACAGCAAATCGGTGTAGCCTGTGACAGAAATAGTTGGAAGCTCTGTGTTAGAACACTAAGTTTCTAAATTATAAATTTTTCAGTATGATCATCAATGATTATAATAACAAAATATTATTTTATTATTATTATTTATTATTGATTAAAAAATTCATTATAGAATTTTTCTTAAAATCTAAATTGACAATAACGTATTTATGTGTCACGTATGTAACGTATGTGTGTCAGTAATATAAACATTAAAAAAACAAAAAATATAAACTATATGGTTACATTTTTATAACAGTATAAAACTAAATCCATTGTAATAATTTTATACAATTTATATTTATTTTTTTAGCATTAGTATAATATTACAAATTACAAATTAATTAATATTACAATAAAGAAAAATCCAGATTAAAATTTCACTTTTTAGATAATTATATTATGTATTAAAATCGAGAATTCAATATATTAAAAAAAACAATTAAAACTAGTTGTTAAATTAAATAAAATAATTACAAAAAAATTCAAGTCTTAATTACATCTACACTTTTTGGAAAATATAATTATAAATATAATAATAAAAACCAATATATATTAAGATACTACAAAAATAAAATTAAAAATATTTGAAACCTAATACCAAAAAAAAAATTCAAATCACAATTATATCAAAACGTTTCGGATAATGTAATTCTAATTACAATTACATCGAAAGCTCAATATGCAATATTTTAAGACAATATAAAAAAACACATAAAAAATGTGTCTTTGATATATGAGTTAAATAAAATAAAAATTCAAAAGGCAAAACAAGAATTAAAAATTAATGATACCGCAACACAATTAAATTCTACAATACTATTATGTAGCCAGATATATCAATTGTTTGTTCTTTCTAATTGTTTATCGTAGACATTTTTGTGTGCAAATAAAAACCATACAATATTCAATATCGGATATTATCGCATTTTTTACTTACAAAAACGAAAATATATATTTGCTGCTAGTAAAGCGAAAAGTTCAAATCAAATAAGGCAAATACTTAACAAAACGTGCTAGTCGAAGAATTACTTTAATTACATAGAGCTCAAGTGAATTGATTCTTTGACGATACTTCAGATATTTAAAATCACTGTTGATTTGTAAACATGGCATCGTTTTTCTGATTTTTTTTTAAATTCTAAAACTCAAAAATACACATTATAATAACGGTTTTCAACAACAAAAAAGATAAAGCCGAAGTCACAGAGCAAACTCAACACCATGGAGTGGAATACAATGGATATTGATAATGTCCATTCCAAAAGTAACAAATATCCGTTTCTTTTTGATCATATCTCGTGTTTGAAGATATGTGATGACAAAAATTTTATACAATTTTGAATTTAAATTAAACAGTTTAAAAATTTTGGAGTTATATTTAGACTTGTAGAAATTGGACAGATAATATGTTATATGCAGTATATAATTGAAACGTTCCTTTGTGAACATCTATAATTATTATTAATTTAATCAGTTCAGTTTGATTAGTCAGTCGTTACCATGTTTGATTACGCCATTTTCTCGAATCACTCAAATATTTTTATAAGCTTTGGAATCTTTGATATCAGTGCCCTAATAGTTCTAAGTTTGGATAATATGAATTTTAAAGCAATTGCTTTTTTTGATCTAATAGCTGACGATATTACTACAAAAAATGACTAATTCAATATTATGACAACAAGAGAAAACTGCAAGTTTGTAATTCGGATACCTTAAATATCGCAAAAATATGTTTATCTGCTAAAACAGTATTAGCAGTATATCAGTACGCACCTTTCTACACCATTTAAACCTTTTGGTTTAGTTAATCCTTTAGGAAAAAAGGAATGAAGGGTGCTTTTTTTCTTCTTTATTATATGATATGTTGCTTCGTAGTAAAAATAGATCATTTTCTTTACATTTTGGAAGTAAATCACAGACAAAAATGTAATGAAGCAAATTATTTTGTGGAACTCATATCTTCAATTAAAGCAAGACATTTTAAGTGTTCGTGAAAGTTTGAATCCCAAAAATTCATTCTTTAAAAGATTTTACAATTAATAGGGTTCAGCAACTGACTTTGCAAAACGTGATGTATTTTCAATATAACAATGTAAGGAACGAAATCTGGAAGCTAGTTTTGAATCAATACGTCCTCTTTATACACATCTAATAATATTATTCTCGCGTCAGCCGAATTTTTACTTTTTTGATATTAAAAACCCAAATAAAAACTAATGCATAGAATTAAACAATCTTTTTCACAAACAAGCCTCGATATATCAGCTGTCCTAATACAAAATGATAACGTATGTGAAAAATTAGAGGTAAAAAATATATTTAAGTTGCTTGCTGGTAAGAAAAAAATTACAAACAACCCAACAATTTAATCTTAATATTTTAAGTTTAAATAAAAATAAAATTTTTTTCTATATATTCATGCAAAAATAGGCAGAGAGAAAAAAAACGTTTAAAGGTTATTTATTTTTCAAGATATAATAAACATAAACAATAGTCATTTATTTGATCAAAAGTAGATAACTAACTACTAAATAAAACGAAGCAAAATAAATTAAAATGAAAAAGCAACAAATTTAAGTTATCATAACAATAATAATTTTAATTAAAAAAATGCAATTGTAAAAACTGAAGAGGTGTGCCTATTCCGTCAACAAAAATCAATAGGCTTGGATGCTTATTTTTTTATTTATTAAAACTTTTATTATTAAAATCATGCAATTTTCATAAAATTTAACCACCTTAAGACATAGGAAACATCTAATGTGCTCATAGCAACCACGTCTTACCGTTGAGTGGCGTGGAAATATTTTGAAAGAATCATACCCACCTTTTTTATTATAAGTTCTCAAAATTTTATATACTTAATATCCATCACAATATTTAATGTGAAATATTTGAATTATGAATTATCTCTCTTTTTTGTTTGATTTTTGATAAATATAATTACGGAATTATACAATATAATAAAGAAAAATAATAAATTTTGAACGGAAAACTTAAGTCAAAGTGTTTGAAAGCTGTAAAAGTAGTAATAGTTATAATAGTAGAAGTAAGTTAAACGATTCCATTTTTTCTTGATAATCAAAAATCGTAAAACGTTTTGCTTGATTATCATAATTTTAACAAATTATTTCGAAACTACAGTTTCTCGCTACAGTAGCTGACGACTTGACTGTAGTTCAATTATATGAAATATAATAGCCAGCAGTTTTTGCGAAGTATTACTCAAAAAGATTTGTTCAACTTCGTTTTTGACTATTCTAGCTACTATAGTTTAATCGTACAGACAATAAAATTATGTAAAGTAGGTTCTACACTACTTTTTAGGGCTTAGAGACCTACTCTAAACCCAGAAGAGGCACAATAGACCCAGTGCCACATCTCTTAACAAAAATAATAAAAGTTTAATCGTGTTGTAAAACAGTAGCTGACGCACGATTTAGCTATAATGGATGACTACTGTATTCTACACAATTAGATTAAAGTGAGAATTAATTGTAAATTCACGATCTGACTAAGATTGTAGTCAAAAGTGCCAAGCTTTCCATTCGAAATGTCAGCTGGCGCCTACCTAATAATACATATCATTGTCAATGTGAATAATAAAAATACTTATCCCGTATATGAGATATAATTTTTTAGGATAATTCAAAACAATTTACCATATTTCGATTTTTTCATTAATTAATATAACTACAGATATTTGCATATTTTTAGTGATTGCAAATATGGTATACTTTCTAATAAGCAAACTTCAAATAGCTTTAACAGTTTTGGTTTATTTAGAATACTATGTTACTAATACCAGATATAACTGAACCATATAGATGTTCGAAACCAGTATCCAATTTGTTTACAGCTGTTGATAGGCACATATATCAACTAGAAGTGCTGATGAGAATTTGATTGTTAATTTCTTTTTTTTTTGTGATTTAAAGAAACTTTTATTTGTCTAAAAGACAGAACATTAGAACCTGAGTTCCAAAGTTGTCTCTCAACTACAATGTTTATACGATTTAGTTATCCTTACTAATACTTATAAAGGATTTCTAATGTAAAATTATACTTTTCATGATTTGATACTAAATGAATTGACTTAAATATATAATACATGTATATATAATTATATTCTACATAAATTACTATTAGAGAAAAATATTGAAGAATTTTGTATATATAAATAATGAAGAAAAGAAATTATTATTTCAAATAATTATAACGTTTAAAATATTTTATTAATATTGAAGAATTTTGTATATATAAATAATGAAGAAAAGAAATTATTATTTCAAATAATTATAACGTTTAAAACACTTCAAACGACCGCAATACATTTATTTCTACGGAATAAAAGATTCAATTATTCTCATTGTTTATTTTGTAAAAAATCTTCAATATTTCAATAAAAATATTTTATAAAGTTATAAACTTGGTTTGAATATATGTCGAGAAATTTTGCAATATAAAAACCACAAACTAAATTTTTGAGAAATTTTCCTATGAAGAAAGAAAACTTTTTGAGCACAAATTAAAAATTACGAAACTGTTAGAAACAAAACTTGAAAACAATTCTACGATGTTGAATACCACCAAAGCTACTAAAATATTTTCGATTTCCTAAACAATACGAGAAACAAAACTCAAGGAATCCAAATAAAAATCTGTACATAGTTCTTGCAGAGTGCATGTGTCTATCCTTCCGAATGCGCTTCCGAATTATTCAAGTCGCAAATATTCGGTAACTATTTTCATGAATGAAGCCAATTTTATCGGTTGCAAAAGTTTCTCCCTGATTTTAAATATTTGATGCATTCTTTCGCTTCAAGTAATTGCATTTCAAAAACCCAACATATCAAAAAATTTAAAAAAAATAAAAGAAAAATCATATAAACTTTTTTGTATAACAGTCAATTAGAAAAGGTATATATAAATTAAAATAGATTCCATATGAATTCAGAAACGTCCGAAATTAAAATTAAATTTTATTAAACCGCTTATAGACTTTGCTTTATATGACATATGAAAAAATGTTACAAAACCTTTTACGGTTTCATATTATTCAATATGTTATAAAAGGAAACAAGTCTGTCTCCCAGACGAATAACTCTTTTACTGTTCAGTTAAGGGCATTCGCAAAGTATGAAGATACCACTAGAGTACAGAATGGTTCTGGGCGAGACATAATCTCGGGACCCACCATGAAATGATATCAAATATATAAAGTAATATATAAGTCAAATGTACGAATATAACAATATTAAATTAACCAATTGTATAAATATAACATCAAACGTCTTGTTTAACGCGCACCACTTTTCCGACCGTTTACGAGCGACTGCTTCCGACTGACTACCGCTGATGACTAATTATATAAATAGGAGAAATTATGAAACTTATATATCAAATGCTGACTCATTTACTAATTTATTTAATACAAAATGTTAAATATATGTTTATTAGAAAACATTTTCTATTGGTCCATTCAAGGTAAAATAAATCGCAAATTTATGGATATGCAGTCGACTGCATGGGTGTGTTATGATAAATCAGATCCGACAAGTTATTCATAACATAGTCGTCCATTTTTTTTGGAAAACTGGGTCATTTAGTCAATTTAGATTAGCCCGTTATAATGATGCAGTATCATTTGTTGTCAGCGGTGTGCGAAAAAAACAACAAAACCAACGAGTAAATCTCTCTTTGTTCTCAAAGAGACCTAGTTGAGAGAGATAATACTCAACTAGGAGAGTTTTGTCCGTCAGAGTGACTTTTCGAGCATGCAAAGCATTCAAAGGACTATTGAGCGAAGGAATCATTATTTGATTTGGATTTAAATAATTACGTGCTTTTCATGAAAATCAAAGGCAAGCTGCATTAATGGCGAATTTTGTCAACAGCAAAAGCTGTAGATATGTTCAAAAATCGTGTTTTAAAGATGTTTTAAGCTGAATGCAAGAATAGCTTCAAACGTATGCACAAGTCTGTATATCATAGATAAGAATATTTTGAAAAACAATAAAGCCATTATTAATTAAAAATTGATAATAGGGTTTACAATATAATAGTAACTTTTATTTATTATTCATATATTATATAGATCATTCAATATAATATTTGATAAATAAATAAAATTGAAATTGATCTAATTTTTATTATATGTATATTTTATTATATATTTTATATGTTTTATTATATGTTGACAAGCTGAATAAACCCTTTTCACAATTTGTGTGGGGGTAGTATAAAACTTTATTATATTAAACAATTAATCTTTTTTTAATTCAAATAAAACGCTATTTAATACTAATAAATGCATACAATAAATATCCTTTCAAAAGATTAACATGAATATGATATAGCTTTTTTTTTATTTTCCAGCATTTTAAAAATTTGTAAAAGGCTTTGCTTTAAGTATATCAATCAATATAGTATTATTTTCAAAAAAAATATTTAAAGGAATTAAATATTATATTACGTCACCATACCATAATTAAAATATATAATGTGTAAAAAATTTCAATTAATTAATATTTTTTATTATTTTGTACATATTTTTTTTATTCGACCAAAATAAATATTCAATCTTTCATTATTTAAAAATAATGTTAAATATTATTTAATTAAACGAGAAAAATGGCTTTTATTTTAAAAGGACTTCGAACAATGAAAAATCCAGAATTATTTACAAATTAATTGTAAATAATAAATAACGTAGCAGTTATGGCAATAAAGTGAAATGACAGAAATGAATATTTCCTTTCTGAGGAAATATGTGTAAGGATCTATAAATACATAAATCATTCAATGAAAAATAATTTGGTTACGCAGTTATTTAACTTAAATTGCTTTACTTCTTTTTCAGAATTAATAGCGAGCGTAGCTGGCTGACATTATAAATACAAATTGCGCAATCGATAAAACATTTATGGAAATTCACAAATATTTACAGATACAACAATAGAATGAGACATAGAAATTCTTTCCTTCAGATATAAAAGAAAAAGAAAAACCTTAGAAATTTGTATGGCTTCTTTTTTCATATTTATTGATTTTTAAATGTTACTGTCAATATGAACTCTATAAAATACTATTTAATGGTGTTCAAAAGACAAAAGGACTATTAGGAAAAGAAAAACATATAAAAAGACTTTCCTTAATATGTTAAACTATTTCTATCGAAACAGAAAGAGAATAAACAAATAACGTTTAAATGTTTATTTTACTGCATTAATTATATTTTTACTACATCTATTTTTATTATTATAGGAAATTTATATTTCAAAGGAATGAATATATATGAATACTCGTTATGCAAATGAGTATCAAATTTTATGCTTTTACATGGTTTTACTGCTATCAATACCTGCCAAAAAAAATCACAAAAGACAGCATTTAAAATATTTGAATTGTCGTAAAGTTAATGGGTGTATAATATATAGCATTCATTTTGAAATAATACACTATTCATAATTCAAAAACATAATATTGCATGATAAATAAAATTTTATGAAAATATCCATTTTGTTTGAAGCAATAAAATACTCTTATTTAGTTATCCTACATTCATTGCATCTAGAATTTACCTACATAAATGGAACAACAAATTGATCTATAAACGCAACCACTGGAAAGTACTTCATGCAATAGAACGTATAAAACCAGTATCGACGTGAGGCAGGAAAACAACATCACAAATATTTGCGTATGCAAGCCAGCAGCCAGCAAGAGTCCTTCGAGCGAGCTAACAATCCGTTGTTCTGGAAAAGAGTTGAGCTTGCACTATATTTTACAATATTTGTTGCAGTAGCTGGGCTAGTGTTATATATTTGTAATCCTTCAGTGAAATTGAAAAAATTTAATGAAAATCGCACATAAACTTAATAGCATAAGCAAAATAAACACACATAAGCGAACTCATATAATAGTAACTATTGTTCGAGTCCATTACTCTTTCGATTTTTATTAGAAATTGAACACAAAACAAAAAGGAAGAAAAAGGACTCCTAATGGAACTGAAAGAGTAAAAAGAGATTATAACAAATGTTTCAACTTGCAATTTGTGTCGATAATTGTGAATGGATATATTAATCTCAAGTACAGAAAGATATTTGCTAAAGCATTACTCAACCTCTAATGGGTTATCAATTTATCTGTTATACATTTAATGTACAGAATACAATACGGATTCCTTTTATTTTATTGCAATAGTAGTAGTAGATAAAAATAGTAATGACAATTATATGAAATTTCTATATGTACCCTTTGTTTTTTACAACTTTTTTTTATTTAATTGGTCTACTTGGTTCTTTAATCTATACATTGTTTTAGAAATCTTTTTTCTGTTCGAACAAATTAAGGTTTGACTTAGTTAAGTACTTATTTTTTAACAATTTAAACTAATATAATAAGAATTTATCATATGCATATGTTTATCTATTACACCGATTTAGGTAAGAAAAATAAATATTGCTCTAACTTTTCGATACCTTTTTACATATCTTTACAGCAAATAAAGAATGCCTCAATAGAAATCTACTGGAATGGTCCTGCTTGATATAATTAAGGTGTTTGATAAGGTATGGCATAACAAGTTAAACGTCAAATTAAACAATTATTATATTCCAGTTAAAATGATAAAACTTTTAACAAACTATTTATTAAATATAGAGTTCTTGGTTAAAGTTCAAAACCACTTTTCATCTATAAAGATAATTAAAACGCGTCACTCAAGAATTCCCGTTGTCTCCTTTATTGTATAATTTATATACAGAAGATTTCTTTTGAAATCTATGAACACACTTCCATTTAAGCTAACGATACCTGCGTTATGTATGCTGACAAAAATGCTAATTCTATTGTAAACAATTTTTAACTGCATATTAATAAGTAACTCATTCGGAAGTAACTCAATAGAGTTATACATTAGAGTTACTTCCGAAGGTGGAGAATTACAGTGAATAAACGAAAACTATATTCGTTACCAGAAGTAGAAATCAAAATGCAAAGAAAATAAAAGTCAATAATGAAGAAATAAAATGGGAGGATAATATAAAATACTTAGGGGTCTAACTTTTAATAGAAGCTACACTTGGTTAGAAAATATAAGGATCAAGAAGCTAGGTTGTAATATATTTCTGAATATTCTAAAACCAATAACAGAATGGAATTTAAATAATTAGACCAATACTATAGCACTTTATGGGTTCGTTACTTATGGCAATGCTCTACCATCCACCACTAGGAAACTTCAAACTTATCAGAATATTATGCACTGAGACTTTTTTTCGTACAGCACTTATTAAACTATTTAAGAAGTATATTATTTTATTGCAAAAAATAGTTACCGACAGAATTTTATATTAGATATTTGTTGAATTAGACGTTTACTGTAAATGTGTAATTGAAGTAATTAATTATTTAAATTATTTAAGGAAACCCCGAACACATATTTTATAAAATCTATGTATTGTATTAAAATATATCTTCAAATATTATCTTTAAATGCGAAAATACAGTATTGTATGGAACTATATGGAACTGATATCTGTCAATGACGTGGATCGGAGGTTGAGAAACCCTGATCTAAGCTATATACATAGTTTAGAATTAAATTTACCGTATTTATCAAATCTAGCAGTGCTAATGATGCATATTGTCTATGATGATAAATCGAACTCACTGTTTTATTTAATAAATAAATAAATTAAAAATTATATGAACGACAGTAATAAATAAAATGTTAATTAATCATATATTATTAGAACATTCAAAAGTGCAACTATTAATCAGTTTACATTTTTAATTAATAATTCTTGATAACTCAATTTTTATATTCATTTATTTATTAAGTACAAATTTAATTAATTTAACAGAATGACTTCAAATATAATGCAACAAATTAGTAAATATATAACATGTTTTTGTGGAACCAAGATTATTTGAAATTTGATTAATGAGTATCAGAAACACAACACCAAAAATAAATTTGTTATTTAGCCTAATTTCGTTATCGGCGAGCAAATATTTTGACCCAAAAATTTGAACAATATAAGTCGCAATTCGTTAAACAGAATATTTATACAAAAATTACTATAAAGAAAATTTTTAATACATAGTTAAAAAAATATTTCAAAAAATTTAAAAAGAATTGACAGAGTTTATGAGCAAATATTGTATGAAGTATTTTGGTTTAAAGCGCATTATAATTTGCATTTCATTTGCATTCAATTTGCAAGAATTACTGATTCAAAGCCGTTGATATTCATAATTATTATTTATAAGTGCATTTAAATATTTTTAAATTATTATTTTTTTAACTTACTGCAATAATCAAACGTAAATAAACAATGACCTTTACAAAATAGTTGACATACCTGCAATAAAGAGAGAAAAAAATTATTTTAATTAAGTTTTGAAAAAATTTAAATATAACGAAAAATTGTAAAATTTTTTTATTAAAAATGTTTAAATATAATATAAGAGAAAAAATTTGCATAATTGGTTTACGTCAATCGCGATATGTCTGTAAAATTGATTTTTTTACAAATTATACAGGAGGGATTCGTTGGCTATTGTCCTGCGAAACAAATTCCAGGCCTGTATGAGAAAGTTTTTCATATACTGGGTGGGCTCAGAGCTTGAATAGGTGTGATTTATATTGTGGCAAGTAAATGAATGCATAAATGAAAAAATTATTTACGTGCATGTTTCAAATTCAAATAATGGAGTTATAGCAGTTTACAGTCTTATAAAAATACTGCACAAATATATAATTCACATATAGGGTTATCCATTTGTTGGGTATATTTCTTGGGAAATATAAAGATATAAAATTATCGGATGTGAAACTGGAAATATGAGTTTGGAAGATATATGATCTTAAAAGCACTGCGCCGCAAGCACACAACATCTCTGTTTTTAACTTTATTGAGCGAGAAATATTTTACACATATAATTTGCGTTTTAATGATGTGAATTGGTCATTACTAGCAATTTTTATTCTTGGGTTGGACAAGGAATCGCGTTTATGTTGGCGGTTCTTAAATTATTGACGCTTTGAAAATGAATATCCCTAAAGTTATAGCTGATCTATTACCAGCTAGCACCGAGAAGACATCGTAAATTCCCTAAATGTGTTTGATTTCGTTACGACAAAATAGATAACCCTGTATATTTTGGCTGTGGTATATAAATTATATGATCGGGACAATTAAACAAGGTCGAATACTTATGAAATCATCCTCCTACAAACGCATAGTTTCATATTTGTGTTGTATAAATTTCATAAATTATTTTAATTTTGTATATGTAGAGTTATGCGCATATCTATAAATTTCAATAATTTGTCAAAAGTTCCATATGAAAAAAATGACATTTTTCATTCAAAGTATATTAATCGTAAAAATAATAAATTCAAATATTTACATATAAATTCTTGTTAAAATCAAATATTTACAGTGCTTTAAAATTTTAACATTCTTTTTGTGGGATAATATTTCAATATTTGAGTAAAATATTCCAATGTGTCTGTTTGTAGACATCTGCTGCTTTATGGTTTCATCATAGTCTGCATTTTATTTGATAGTCGAACAGCATGAATGATTGTATTTTATTGAATGCATTGATCCAAAAAATTAAGAAGCAAGTGTTTTAAAACAAATTTTCATATGAAATTTATACTGAAATTTTTGCATGAATTGACTTTACAGAAAAATTTAAAATAAAATTTATGGAAATTAATTGCCAATTGAAAATATTCCGAAAATTTTTGTTAACAAGCGAAGAAATTAGCAGTGATAATTTGTTGTAAAAAATTTATTAAATTCTTTATGTACATACGAGTGTTTTGGGAAGAGTATATTAAGCTTGTCAAGAAATTGCAGCATATTAAAAACCGACATTGAAGCATTTATAAAGTATACATGAAGTATTTTATCCGGAATTATTAGATAAAATAAACAAAAATGTATCAATCAATCAAAATTTATTTAATTACAATTAAAGTAGGCCTTATCAATCGAAACAGAGCTATTCAAGCGTTTGACCAGTTCTCCATACATTTTTCGTAGGCTGATCGAGGTTTAGTCTTTAACAATTTCAGTTAATTTTCATTTGGCTTGATGTGAATTTAAATTGTATGTAAACGTATGGATGCATGTTTTCTTAAAAATTTCTGTTAGAGAAAATTATAATTTACTCCGTGTTAAGAACTACTATAAACTCAAAGCTGACTTTTGCACTTGTTTACACTTATCTACACAAAAACTGTAAATAATTACTAACTAATAGTTATTTAAACATTATATATATATATTAAGTATTACATAAGTAAATTACATAAGTACATAAGCACCAACTATAAGCGCAAGCCTAATGGCAAGCACTTCTCTATCTCCACTCTGTATGACAATGCCAAGATCACTCGTATTGATGAGTACCTTTTGACACTCGCCCGTAGGTATCTCACCCGGCTCCATGACCTCCCTTCTGATGTCTCTTGTCCAGATACCCCTCCAGTAGACCTTGTTCTAGCTTTACGTTTTAAACCTCCACAGTACCTTTTCCACTATTTTGATGAGCTGGATCAAAATCCGATCCCTATTCCTCTCTTTAACCGCGGCTTTCGTGACCCCGGTCACAAAGTATATCACTAGTCTCACCCCCGCTAACTAGCCGTAAACCCACCACTTGCATTATTATCCTTTCTTCTTAATTCATGCCCTTGTTTTCTGACTTAGATGAACCTAGTTCACTAGGTATTAAGTCTATCTACTTTCTCTCTGCCCTGATTTCTGAAATGAAGTTCCCACATTGCTGTGGGAATCTTCTCCATTCATTCCTAAGAGGTGGTTTTAGTGGATTCAAGTCTCACACTGTGGCTTTCGATGCTTTCCACCTACTGCAAAAAAAAAGAAGTAAATTGTTCTGAAGTTTAAAACAATACACTTACTATATTATATTATATACTCTTATACATACTGTGTACATTGTACATTATTATGTTATTAAAATTAAATCAGTTGTTTCTAAACAGCACACAAATATTAACTTATTTATTTATATAATTTATTTTTTTTACCGCTTTTAAATTATAAATATTTCTTGTTAATTTTTTAATGAAAATTAACTTAAGACCTTTATGACAATTCCATTTGCAGTTATTCATTTCCTACCCATTTTTATGACTTTATTTTTACTGTCAGCTATTTTTATTACTTCCCGACTCAAAATATATTATTAAAAGTTTTTCAAAATTTTATAAAATAATAATTTTAAAATATAATTTCATTTTTACATTTAATTTTTTAATGAAACACAAGCTTATAATTGCATTTTTTTTTCTTTGAGTCTTCTTTTGTTTTATAATTTAGAATTAAATTGAAACACTTGAAACTTTATCTACATTTCTCATTATTTTTTTAGTATCTTGAAAATTCATATCTATGGAAACATTGCACTTCAGTCAACATTTTAAGGCCAATAAAATTGAAGATAAAACTGTTAATAATTAAAAAAAAAATTTATTACAAATTCAAGTGAAATATTTCACGCTGCATCAATTTTTAATTTTTTGCAATTAACATTTTAAACACGAGTTTAGTTAAGGCTAAAACCTTAAAGGTTAAACATTTCAAATAAAAAATAAATAAAAATATTTTTGTTAAATTTTTTTTTTTAAATGTACTTTTCATTTCTATATACGAAATGCATATCACACAAGTCGCACTACACTTATGATATGACAATAGAAATTGATTAGTACTACTGGTCTCTTATTTTCCAATATATTTATTATATTCTTATAAAATAGAGTGTAATAGGAGAGAATGCCGCCCATTTGGGGGTCACTTATGAAGGCTATTGTCGCAGCTATGGATTAAGTGAGGAAAAGGAAAATGTTAATAATCTGCTTCGACACTGTTCTGCACCCACCAGAAGGGGTGTATTTATTTAGGAGTCTCATTTTTTCAAGTGTTTGTTTATTATCCTCAGAGTAAACATTAAGAATATCGTTATTAAAGCAAAACAGTGGATTTCCGTTTCAATATACAACTAACTAACTTTTTTTTAAACAAATTCCCCATAAGGTTAAACAGCGTCTCTTGCGAAACAAACTGTCATTCGTATCTACTATCCGCCATTACAAATCCATTAATTCAACAAAAATTCTTGCAATTGAAAAGTTGTAATTTATATAAATAATAAGCAACTTCTTTTTTATTTGAAATGAGAATAAAAGAAATTATTAAATTATAGTTTTATTTCATTGTACTTGATTAATTTTTGATTATTATTTTCTACCTATTATTTATTATTATAAATCTATTTTGAAATTCTTTTATCACAACTTGAAAATTCTGTTAAATTCTAATTTGATTTTGAAATTTTTCAGATGTTGTTAATATTATATAAAAATAATTTTAAGTTTTCACTTTAAAATAAAACATATTTTACTATAAAGTTTATTTTATTGAATTTAAATATTTAAATAAATATTTCAAAATAGTAATTGAAGTAAAAAATTAATGAAACCAGTAAAAATCATATAATTTATTTTGGATTTTGTTTTTGTCAATATTGTTTGTGTAATTATATAAAAATTTACATATTTCCATAAATTATCGTTATTTAGGGCAATTTTAGTTTTCATAAGTACCTCTGACGGTGATTTATAGAATGTATCTTGTCCCAACTAAAATATGTTGCAAAAGAAACCCACAAACATTTGCCTTTTCAATTTATTTCAATAAAAAACTTGTACGATTTTAATGTCTCTTAAGATTGGTTATTTGTGCATTGCTAAATCCGGTTAAGTGTAGGTAAAGTTTTTGTTTACCAACGTGCATGTTCTGTTGATTAATAAAACCTATTAAAGTCGTAAATGTTTTAAATTGAAGACAAGTTAAACTACATTATATATATTTTATTTCAATGCAATTCTGCAGTTGGGTAAAGTCCTTTACAGACCATTTGCAACATCATTTGTAAGAGTATTCACATCATTGCTTAATCAAAAATCAATTAATTTTAATTAATTAATTGTCTTCGTTAATTGAATTTATTTTTTTTGAAAGCCAATTTTTGAAAGTAAAAATAAATCTTACAAATATTGATACGCCTTTAGAGCTTAAGGTACCATTATTAATCAACAAAGACTAAAAAAGTCTTCTTTAATTTTTTAAGACAAACCGAACACTTTTATCGATTCAGTTATATATGTTTTTATTTTGAATTCGCTAAAATTTTAAGTGCACTGAAGATAACGTACATATTGCAATATTTAAAAATTACTTCAATATAAGGAACAATCACTGCAATAAAATAATTTTAAGTAATTTTCATGATAAAGTCATGCTTTTACCCTTTAAAATATGTCCTTAAAGAGCAATATGAAGCTTGCTTATTAATCTTTTTCAATATATGTAAGTAATTTGCAAAATCAAATTATTAATTAATTAATTAAATTTTATAACCTAATTAAATTAAAAGAAGCATTGTGACAAATTACACGACAGTGTTTATAATAATTCTAATATTATTAAAATGAAAAGCTTATAAAACAACGTTTAGAACTTTTAAAACTTATTAACTGAAATACTATAACTTCAAAAAAAATATTGATTAATTAAAAATAATAAAGAATAGAGCCCTGAAATTATTTACGAAAACTGACAGGCTTACGAACACCGCGTTATCGAATCTCAAAATGGTTACAGGCTTCTCGGAGAGGTATGTAAATTATTGTTTACTCTGATAAAGTGATAAACAATAAACCAGTCAAGGCGTAGAGAGGGGTTATGAAGAAACCTCGCAGTTAATAGAGAAAGAGCTTATGTGTGTTGACGCAATTAGCCTCAACATAATAATAAAAATAATTTGTAAAATGTTATTACTAATAATTTTATATTTGAATATTTTAATAAAAAATAAAGTCAGACTCTGGGCACATTCAAAATGGTGGTTAGAAATTTTATGTAAACATTTTCAAAGTCCCATATTTCAAAAACTACCTTAACTAAATCTGTTGTCAAATGAGTGTACCTTGTAGACTACAATCGGTTAGTGTCTCTTTTAAAGCTTCTGTATCTAAAAACATCTAAAATCTTACAGAACCGTTTAATTATAATCTATTATTTTTAATTATTATTGTGTTACTATGAAAAATCTTATATTTTTTAGAAACCAAAGAACATAATGTTTTATTTTAAAAACCAGAAATTAATAATTATTCTATATATTACATTACATTATACATATGTAAATGATATTAAAATTCAAACATAATTCTTAAAAAAAAGATTAACAATAACGAAAAGTTTTGTACAGAAAATTGATGTCCCTTATGTTTTACCTGTTGGAAATAAGTGTTTATCTTGTGACATCTTACCAAATCTACAACATAGTGGACTTGGTAAAATGTAAATAATGTTTTATGGAAATGTAATATTGGCATCTATATGTTTAAAGTATTGAAGCAAGAACTCTTTCTGATATTAGAAATGCACGATAAACCTTAATCAAGTTAAATTCTTATTCTATCGAATCTATTCTTATTCTAACTATATATAGTATATAAACCATGAAGAAATTCTCTCAAATTAAGTTTAAATTTAAATTATTAAAACTTTAATTATATTTTAATAAAAAGTAAATAAAAGTTTTTATTATTAACTGAATTACTAAACAATAAGAAAATGTCTAAATAGTAACTAAATTGGAAAAAAAATTCAGATTAAATGTAAAATATAGTCTAAGCAGCTAGTATTCATTTGCATGTATAAAAATAAATGTGCTGATATTAATTATAATTTTTATTGCAATCTCCAAATAAATAAATTCATATGTTCCGATTAGGGGCTAATTGGTCAATTATTCGTAATGTCAACTATATTTTCAAAACACCATAAGTTTATTTGAATATTTTTATCGACGGTTTTTTAAAAATACACCCGTAGTTGACAATAAAAATAATTGACCAATTAGTCCGTAATCAAAATATATCAACAAATTTTTGGTCATAAAAACAATAAATTGTAAATAAATAACGGATGAGTTTTAAATATTTTTCGTTTATTAAAAGTCAAACGTGCTAATAGTAAATTAATAAGAAAATTAAGAGCACATATATGGTGATTATGTTCAAAAAATTTTTCATAAAAAATATAAATATTTTTCAGAATTACACAAAAATTAATAGCAATTCTAAAAAAAAATAAACTGCAATCGAAATTCAAAACTTTACCCAGATACTAAATGCTTTTCATAGATACCAACTGCAACTAAAAACAAATGTAGAATTTTTATGAATAATAAGTAAATGCTACCAAGTCTAACCTTTGCTTTTTTACATCGACGTATATTTATATTTTTTATATTTATATGACAGATGTATGCAAGAAAAATTGTTTACATTTCAAAGCAATTTATAGATACAATTCAAACGAATTAAGAGATTCAATTTTTATTTCATTGAATATTTCGTGCCCGAAACATATGTATATTGTATGACAATGTGTCATATATATAACAAAAAATAATATATGTTTTATCGAAGTAGTCAAGAGAATATAAAGTTCAGATGTATTTTAACACTTTATCTTAATTTATTTTAAACCTTTTTTTTTGGTATAAATATACTGTCAACGTTTGGTTATTTATTTACAAATTGAAAGCAATCAATTTATTAATTAATTCATTTAATTAAAAATGATCAAATGTATATGACATTTTGATTACTGATAACTTTTATATAACTATTAAGTCCATAGATTGTAAAATTAATAATCGAAAATTGACGAAAGTACAATATATAACAGCTTCGCCTAAAAATTCCAGTATCATTTTAGAAACACAACTCACTTAAATGACTAATAAAACAAGTGTTAGAAAACAGTTTTTTTTTAAGTTAAGATAAGATATGTATTTATCATATAATCCTGTTACTACAAAGTCTGATTATTATTTACTTGGATCTCTGTAACACTTTCTGCCACCGCAAAATTTTCCAAGCAAACTTGGCAGTTTTTTTTAAAGAGGAAACCTCGAACTTCTACATCAAATTCTTTTTTTCAGTAACCCAGTAAACCCACCTTTTATGAATAATATGTAAAAAACTATTTAGCATTTAAACAGTAAAGATCTACTTTACTTTGCAATTAATTAGTTATGGTTTCAGCCGAAAATTGACATATAACCTAACAACAAACAAATATTTTTCAATTTTGATAAAATAACGTCAAATATCTTTCGCTCAGGGTCCTTTATAAATACGTGTACATATTTGAAATTATAATAATTATAACTATATATTATATATAATATTATATATTAATAGTTGACGCAACCACCATTAGCTCAAAAGATATTCTTGAAACGATCGCAACGGATGATTTCAAAAAAATTGAAGTGTGAAGACATATTGGTTTCAAGACATCTGTACATCTGTATTAAAACAAAATTTTGAGAAATAATTATTTAAAAATGTTTAAGTAAATTAAGACTCTATATACTTTCTGAGCTCTATAATGTTTATTAAAATGCGTTTGATATTACTTAATTTGATAATATACGCTTTCTTATATTATGACTAATTTTCAGACTATATTTTTGCTTTACTTACAACTTTGAGATAATTTTAATGAATGGTCTGTACATAATGATTAATGTTTATTAAGACATTAAGTTGTTTACAATTAAAATATTTTACTAAATATTTTTTTTAATCTAATTTATATTGAAATGAATAAATTAATTTATTGCAGATAATTGAATTGTATAATAATTGATATGAAACGTAACTACAATAAAAATTTTATAAAAACTTATAAAACTTATAGAGTTATAAAACTGCAATTACTAATAAAATTAATTAGATACTGTCATTTATGTGAATAGAGCTCTTTTTTAGTCACAACTTAGCAAAATTAATGAATCAGTATATAAGATACAATAATATCCATAATTATTAAACTTACAGATTGTTTAAATAACACATGTTATAACTTCTTAAAAAAAGTTTTTAATTTTGCTGATTATTTTAATTTTTATTTTATTTTTATTAGCAAAGATAGAGAACTTCAAATAATTTTCACGATTATTATAATCCTAGTTTTTGTAATTTTCACAAACCTGTCAGTACTTTTAGGAGATCATTTTGATTACTCTTTATTGGATGACGCATGAAATGTAGTCAAAATTAATTGAACAGAATTTTTGTTAAAAATACAAATGAAGAGAATTAAGTTACTTAATATCCAGAAGTGTTCTGGATATGACTCAATATCTTATTAAAATTTCTGAATACTTATTTTTAGTCTTGCATTTACATTACCTTTTACACTTAATTATAAATGCATTAATTTTGTTTTAATTCACTTCTGGGTGCAATGACCTTTTTGGGCATTGTTTTCGCGTGCATTCACATGTATGCATGCAAATCAGCTTTTGTTTAGGGAACTGCTGCTAATTTGCACAAAGAATTTCCACTTTAACTTAAATGCACAAATTTGCTCCTAAGTGCACTCATCTCAGGTACTGACAATTCATTTTTAAGGTCAATGAAATCTTGTCCATTTGCATTTTTTTACGCATTGTATTCAATCTTAAAGGTGAAGCAAGGTAAGGCACTGAAATACGAAAGATTATTTGAGGAAATTCAAAAATAAGTGAAATTTTACTTTTAAGCATTTATTTTGTTATGACGCATTCAAGCATCCACAACAGCAAAGAAATCCGCTGCAGTCAACATTCGCCATGAAAGTTGCAGTACCAGGTTTTTCGATGGAAAAATATTATTGCGATGCAATTTCTCCACTGCAACTTTTATGCATTTATGCATTTTGAATACGTAAACAAACTCACTTTTGTTATTTGGTACTGAACGTTCGTTATATGTGAAATAAAAAATCCTAAATAATAGGGAGATGAAAAAAAAACTTAATTTTGATTTCTGAAGATTCTTTTTAGATTTATAAATCTACGTGAGTGTACGTGCCACGATCAAAATATCTGGAATTTTATTTAGTTTTAAGTCATTTCGTTCAGAAAAACATCGACTGCAACTAAAAAAATATGTAAAAAATATCTGGAGAAAGTAATTACAATTTTTTATACTTTACACTTTAATTAATGCAAATTCATTTTGTTTTTAAAGTTTTTTCTTTTTCGTTTTTTGAGTGGACTCCCAATAGATTTATGCATTTTTGGAATAATAAAAAACTAATAGCTATATAAAATTTATTAGGTATATAGAGTACGATTGAGGGATAAAAAGCTTGCTAAATAAATTTTAATATTATAATAAGGCACATACTTAAATACTTAAAGAGAGCAACATAAGTACATATTTCATATTTATTTATATCTACAGTGGTCGCTTACAAAAGTTCAGTAAGAGTTCAGTAAGTCGCTTACAAAAAAAAATTGAGGCGATATATTTGCGCGTGATTTGAAAAAAAAATGAATACTTTTGAAAGCAAAATCCGAAAACGGATTTCTTCAGTATAATTCTTAAGAGAAGTGTCATAAAGCTTCTCTTTAAACACAATTGCAATGCAAATCCTTAGGATGCAATCTTAAAGATCTAGATGGGAGTGCGTCTACGTAAAGTGCTGAAATGTGCTGGTTTATCTATCATTTCCTAAACTATCTTGTTAGCGTAATTTCTTAAACGTGTTTTATGGTCCTGTGCTCTATATCTAATGCCTTCTTTCTTTTTGTATTTAATGTACATACATATCTCCTTGTAAGAGTTGGCAACAACTTCCCAAAATTCAACACCGTATGTTCAGATCCATCATTTTCAAGACATTTATTTTATTTTTAATAGAAACTTTTGCCTGTTGCACTATTGGCGATAAAACAGTTTCATATTAAGTTACATTTAGTTACATTTACATAGTTACAATTAATGATGTGGAATGGTATTACACATCATTAAACAACTCATTTACATCAACCTCTTGCTTCGATTGCAATGAATTGAGTTTGATTGTTTATAATTTACAATTAATATGATTTCATTTGTTTATAGTTCTTTATAATTTTGTACACTATGACGCGAACTGTGTAAGTTCGTTAGTCCAAAGCTTAAATATCTATAATATATAAAAGTAAAAATATTTTCTTTATTACTTTATGTTAACAATGCCAATCCTTGCTCGTCAGTTATTTTTACAAAGTGTCTGTATAATTGGAATAGTTTATAAATATTCATACTCATGAATACTTAAAATATTCCAATTCTATAATTGGACTAAAAATGCGAAAGTATTTCGGTGTGCAATGCGGAATAATGCATTGAACATTGGATTGATACTCAATAATTTAAGGAATGCGTATGCATCTAGCATATTAAAACGTTTTTTAAAGTGAGTTCTGAATGCATATTAAAATATTTTGCATACGTTTGAATTGTTCAAAGCGTTAAAATATTGGCAGCAATTTTAATTTTCGCTAGCATTTTAACACTTCATTGCAGTGACAAATGAAAACTGCAATGGAAATTTCGCATCGTTGAGTTAACATTCACTTATCTATCGATAAATGGTGAATATGTAAAAAAGATGAATTATTTCGCAGAGTTGCAAACGTAGTGTATGTATCGCAATAAATCGCTTCGCAGAGTTGCACCATCAGTGCGTTAACCAATCTACCACGTTATTCGATAAAGCACATCGAAAACAAAAGTAGAACAAGAATTTTTTTTGAATAGCTCAAACTGAGTCTGGAAATTTCCTTTTCAAAGTTTGTTTCTTTTGAATTCCAACTTTTTATGCATCCAAATATTTCCATTTCATTACATTCACTGCAGCAGTTTTTGCTTTTGTTGCAACGAAAAAGAAAATAAACACTCATGGAAGTAAACTTATCGCCTCAATGCATTTTAAGAAGCATTATTTAAAGAGTATCTATCTCTCTTTAATGGTTAACTACAAAATATATGATATTGTTGTTGTTTAGATGGGAGGAACATATAAGAAATGTTGCTAAACATGCATTGCATATAAATGTTGACACAAACTTTTTAAATTGTAAAAGTTTTCTATACAAATATTATCCAACAATTTGCACTTTCTTTAGATTCTAGATTTATTTTTATTTTTTTTTCTTGTAGGGAAGTGATATATATCTTGTTTAATTACTTCGATGCAAACTTTTAATATTTAAGTTTTGTTATTATCTTAATTCTTTGTTAATTTAATCTTGAATTGTTCCAACAAATCTTGAATTGTTCCGTTAATATTACTAAAAATATAAATATATGTTTGGTTTTGAAGTCTCTTAAACCGACAATAGCGGTAAAAGTGTTTGTATTTTGTATTCTCCATGTATACATTGCATGCCACATGCAATTTATTGCATATTGCTTTTTGCGTTTGCTGCATTATTGTATCTGCAGTAAATGTAACAATCGTATCCGAAGTGAAATCGCGTAAAAAGCTTAATTTCTATTTATATTTTTATTCATTTATTTGCTTATTTCAATTTACACTTTAATTTAGAAAAGTTTGAAGGTCAATAGTTGCCTCAGTTTTCGAGATATTTCACCATAACTCGATTTGGTTGCAGTCAGTATGTTGTTTACGCTAGAGTTCAATTTATAACTTCTTTTGTGTTTTGTGAAAATTGGGTCAATTGCAAGTAAGATTGCACCTATAATTTTTACTTAAAGCACCCCAAACTATTCTAAATCGATTTGAAAGTCAAACAGAGTAACTGCATACAGCCACTCAACTTAATTATATAGCTTTGTGTACATAAAGAAGTTTATTACAATGCTTCAAGCACAGCAAACTAATGTGTATACTTGAAGATATACCTATATAACATCATTTTAATTATATGTTAGATAGTTAGTGATATTTACTGGTTTCATAGAATAATGTGTAGCTTCCTTAGTTTTCAACATCTAAAAATTATTTAAGATTTATTTTAAGCTCATTTGAAGGCGTATACATTATTTAAACTAATACATGAGTCTCAATAATTACTCATTGAGTTGATTTGCACAAAATGACTTGAAACGTGAACCCAAGATTTCATTGGGTGTCATTAACTAAATGGTCTCTTAAATTCTTTAGTTATAAACATTTTAAGATTTTAATAAGAAAATAATCTTAAATATAGTTACAGTTATCTGCCCAGGCAGATAAAGTACATTAACCTTTAAATTTAAAAAATTCATTACAAAAATATGACTTTTTTACTATAGCTTACTGCAAATTATTGTGCATTAAATAATACGCACCCAAAGCATTTAAGCTCGCATAAATACAAATATTTTAAATGGAATGTGAAAAAAGCAAGCTATGTTGGCTTAAGAGAGAAACAATAAAGTAAAATTATCTACTTAAAAATGCAACATTACCAACAAAACAAACGAAGAACTCCCTTAGGCTATTTCTGTTCATTGTAGGAACTTCTTCTATTGCGCCACTGCCACTACATATTGAGCTAATTTCTTCTTCTTCTTCTTCTGCGTTACACAAAATGATGAAACATTCCTAACGCAGCATATACAACATGCAACTTTACAAAGTGGTAAGAAACAACAAGAAACTAAGAGAAAAAATGTATATCCTTCAAGGCAAACTCAAGGATACCTCAAGAAATTACAAAACAGAATTTCGTAGTAACTTGTTCAACAAATAGCAGCACTTATACACGCTTAAATATACACAACAACGCCAGATGTGGGTGTGGCAAGCACATAGCTACTTAATAGCAGACAAGTTGCTTAATTAGTAGCTGCGTTGAATAGCAAGGGAAGCAAAAATTAAACAAACTACAAAAAGAAAGTACACAAAATACAATTAAAATACTGCAACGCGATAAGACTGCACCCGAATCCGCCAACCAACAAGACATCATCATCATCCACCATCATCATCATCATCATCATCAGAATCACCCATCACCATCAGCATCACCATATACCATCATCATCATCAGCCATCAGCCATCAGCCAAGTAAACGTTGTTGGTGTCGTGATTTCAAGGGAATATAAAGCAAATGTTGCACTTTATAACATTGTAGTGCTGTTCTGCTGGTACCAGAACAGAACATATTGTGTAAATATAATAAACTTTGCTCTATAAAGGCGAAGGATGCCAGCTTCCATGTTTTAATATTTAAATACTTAAATAGTTTTTTCTCTTTACGTTTAAAAAATTTTTATGAAAGAAATTTTATATGAAATTTCATTTCAAAACTTATGCAGATAATGTAAAGTATTTTACTGTGCACAATAAAAGCAACCTAAGAACATTGATGCGAAATAATTATTTACATAGTTTTCTTATACAAATACTAATTAGAAAATTTAAATATTATTATATATTATATTACTATAATAAAATGTTAGCTTAAAGTCATCAGATTTATTTAACATTTTTTAAAAATTTTAACATATTGTTTCCATCTAATGTTAACTAATATTATTTTCTCAATATTGCATATCATAAGCTATGTAGCCGTCGATATTCTCAATAATCACAGTAAAGCTGGATTACAATTCAAATATATTGACAATACAAAATTTGAAAAACTTAGTAAGACAATTATATAGAAAATTATAAACAGAACTCAATAAATAATTTTCAAATTTATATATAGCCTCTGTGTTTTTAAATCCGTTCAATTACAGAAACCACGTTATATATTGGTGACCCCGACGTAATTTAAACACGCAGCACACGACATTACATTACAACAAATTTTGTATTGTCAATATATTTGAATTGTAATCCAGTTTACGCTGATTATTGAGAATATCGACGGCTACAGATATATACCATAACGTACATAGGATGTTTTCGAACTGTATGGTACAAATGCAGTCGACTATTTATTACTCTATAAAACCAAAGAAATCATTTGTAATAGAAAAGAGGTTTACTATTTTCAATACTGAACGAGTTACAGTGTGTGAAAGAAAGTTAACCCCAAAAATGTTAAAATTTCTGAATTTAATTATATAGGCTAGAACGAAATCGAGTGAAACCAATTGTGGGTTTAACATTCACTACATTATCCTCACCATAAACCACATTTTCAGTGTATTTGCTATAAAGCATCACATAGAGTCTCTCTTTATATATTTTACTCAATATCAAATCAATATAACTTTTTGCACAAGCATCGAATTACACAACTACTTTCACAAAAAAATGTCGCCTATAATGTAAACTTTTAAACCTTTGTTCATTTGACATAATCGGATTACTGTTTGCTAGATGTATGGATACGAGCACTATCTTGTGACAAAAAACCGCGCAAACTATTTCATAGAACTTCATTTCAAATCATCTGCATACACCGCCATTCAATTTGATACTATCAGAGGCTCGTTGTGAATATATCACCAATAAGCATGAATTCTAATATTTTTTACTTTTTATTCGAGAAATAAGCTTTCGAGAAAAGAAAAATTCAGGGCAGTGTATTTAAAATATTATTTAGATTCTCTACGAAATCTTATTTTTCACTAAAGCTGACCAACACGGATTAAAAATACACCCGTTTTTTGGGGGAAGGAAAATTAAAGTAGTAAAAAACACTATTTATAGTTCTCTGTTCAAAAATTGCTTGCAAACTTAGCAATTAATTTACTTATTTTATGTCTAAGTTCTCAAAACCTTATCACCACTGTCTAATCTGATACTGTTTCGATAGAATTTAACGCTTTTTTAAAAATAAATTAGTATAAATAATAAATAAATTAGTAGCAAGTTTCGGGTTATGCACAATACATATAACAAATTAGGACACAACTTCTACAAAATTGTATATCAAAATTTCTCGGAGCACCACTTTATTTTATGCGAAGAAAACAATCTTATAACGATTAGATTATATATCAACCCCGTTCAGCTGAAATTTACGGTACATAAAACATTAAATATATTAAATTTTCTTCGAGTAGCCCAAAAATAGCACTTAAAAGTTATTTATATCAATGAACAATAATACTATAAAAACCAAAAGACATTGAAGTCGAAAGTTAACGAATAAAACATTTAGGACATAACTTCGCCTTTTGATTACAAGATGACTTGCTTTGAATACGAAATGAGGAATTCTCTTAAGAGGTCTTAAGTAATATGTTATGCATTTGTTTGCTATTCAATTTGTTAAGTCTGAAGTGAAGCATTTACACAAAATCTTTACGTTTTACTATCTTAAATATGCACATAAATCATTTGTTTTTTACGATTAAGTAAGAATTTTTCGAGGGTTTTGAAGTCAGTAAATCAATTTAAAAAAATTAAAATTATATGAGAAAAATTATTGGAAACTGTTTGTTAAGTAATTTTTGCTCTTATACTGTTGGTGTTATTAACAACAAATATTGTGCAACTGCATATTACTTACTTGAAATAAATTTGTAGACACATTGGCATTATTTGATAAAGCAAATAAAATTTAGAAACTTATAGTTTTTTTTATATTTATATAAAAAGTATAATAAACAAAAATGAGCAACAGGGACCGTAACAGTAATCATTAAAAAATAAAAATTACTTTATAAATATAATATAATATAAAATAATACTCAAAAACTAAGAATTAAACTTGCTTTATATCGATATCGAAAATCGTTACAGTCAAAATGGTTAAATCGCATTTAGCTTGAGATTAGCAGCCAAGTCATCACCAATGGTGTCCCACGACAGTGATACTTCTTCTGTGTCTTTTTCAACAAGAGCTATTTTTTTTAAGGTGATATTTGAAATTTCCATGCCCAATGATCAACGGGGTCAGCAAACTAAGGGTGCTCCGGGGATAGCTTAGCACTTTTATCATATCACTAACCATTAGTTTTGGCAAATGAGTTTAGCTTGCCTACATGTGCTTGTCTCTTTTCTCTTGCTAAGATGAAGTGAAGCTATTCACTTATCGACATAGGCCCCAGTCATATTGTTGCTGAATGGTATTCTGAGCTCTGACTGAATCATTGCTTTGCAAGTTCATCTGGCTCTTCATTTTGTCCAATACCGATGTGTGCTGGAGCCAACAGGACTGTTACACCATTTTCATGAGCACATTCCATGAGGTTCGTGACACATTCTTGTAATAGTTAATTATGTACGTCCTTTTCAAGCTTTTGATCATTACTTGATGGTCCAGCGCTTTCAGAATCTTTTTCTGATACAACTGACAATTTAATAAGTGATCCAGAACATGTGTGACCACCATAAGTTCCACCTGATAAACGGAAACATATTTTCCTAAATATAGAGTGCACGTTAGCTTTACCTCTTTCGAATAAAGTCCAGCTCCAGCTCTGCTATCCATTAAGGAGTCATCGGTAAAGACGCAGATGTCACTTCTCTCACATTCATCATGTAGAAGGACATCTACTATCAGTGTTCTATAAGACACTTTTATAAACTCTCATAAACTCTCTTCATATTCTCCAATGGCAACTGCGTTTCCTTAAGGTCAAGAATTTTATATTAATTGCATATTTCCAAAATCTTTCTGAAGTTTTCCTTCATAATATTTACTTATAATACTAATAAAGTCAGATATTGAAAACAGCTTAAAGCTGAGCTGAATTGGCTATAACAAAGTGCGAAATTTAATCACTCTTATCTGCAATAGCAACTAAACATATAAGCATATTACAAGAATAAGAGCAATAATAGCAGCAATGGTTGTCAAAGTGACTTGTTTTATTTTTAAGTGATCTTGGTATTAACTTGCATTCATAATTGAGTATTCACGAACTCATATGACACAATAGTAAGCAAAATAAAAATATAAATAAAATAAAAATCAACAATGAGAAAGTAAAGGCAGCGAAAGTCAAGTAGATTAAAACAGATAATAAAAATAGTGTCCCACAAATGGTGCGAAAACCATTATATTTTTCCATTATATAATTTTTAATATAAAAAACTTATTTCAGAAAGTGGGTTTACCACAGATATCTTATATAAAAGTTCTCTATAGTATACACTACCAATTATACCACTAATTAATTTATATATGATATTGGAATTCTATTTTCTATTTGTTGGATTTGTTGCAAGACTTAAAAGAATAAAGCACAAAGAATTAATAATATATTTTGTACATAGAATTTAATATTAACGATGATCCATAATTGATCCATAATTATTTTTCTTCTTGTTTAACTAATCTAATATATTGCATTTACCTTCATCAAACATTGAATACTACTAGCTATATATAACTATGTTAGTCAAAAAGTTTTGAAAAAATATTTACTAATTAAATCAATTAACTAACATTTTATAAATGATGACAATAATTAATTTAAGAAATTATAACCAATTTACATTAAAATTAAATTTAATACTATTGACGTACTTCTCGACTAAAAATATTTTACGTCAATCGCTTTTTTATGCCATCATCTCGCCAAATGATTCTTAATGATTTTTTCGTAAATAGTACGTACTTTGACAAAATAGTCTTAAAGCCTCAATTTAGTAGAAACCTTTCTAATCCAGACTAAACAATTTCCTTTGCTACCTTGCAGCTGTTGCTGGCATTACTCCAACACTTTTATAATTCTAATTATTCGTTTTTATTTTATTTGTTTGATATTTACATTTGAGTTGAGTTGAGGGCTAGAATTTTTTGGGGTGGAATCGAAAAAAGTAGCAATGCGAATATATAAAAAAATAACAAATTTGCAACAACAATTATGTTGTCTTATATTCTATAGGAGTATGATTTTAAATGTTAAATATAAAATATATATTCTTATATACATATATATTCCTAATACATAATACAAAATAATAAATAATCTATTGCATTTTAATTGTTAAAAAATATGATTTTTAAGCTAACTATTGATTTTTATTAATAGTTATTATAATTATTAATAATATAATTATTATAATATAACTATTTGTGAAAAGAGTATATCAACCAACAAGGATAATTGATTTAAAATATAATTTTTTGTGAAAAGAGTATATCAACCAACGAGGATCTGTTGCCATGTCATTTGTCAAATGATATGGGATCCAATAAGATATAATCATATTTACGACTTCAGATTAAGTCGTAATCTTCAGCGCACGATTAAGGTAACGGTATGGATGAAGTATTAATTTAAAAATATCATATTTTCTCGAAGAAATGTCACATACAATTGACCCATAGTTAGGATACCAAATACGCATCATATTACACAAACAGTGATAGTAATTCGAAAATTTGCTAGAATTAAACAATACTTAACTAACTTTTATGATATATTTCTGTTAAAATATTTCAGAAATAGAATTTAGAATATGTAAAATAAATTTCTATAAATCTATATATAAACGTTGTGAAAAGTTCTGAAAGAAACATATTTTTCAATAAAGCTAATTTTAATTAAAAACCAACAGTAAAACAAATAATGAACTATAAGTAGCTCGGGGATGATTTCAAAGGGAAAACAAATATTCAGCTTATTTACATATTAAAAAGAAAATTATTTACTGCATTTGCATTGTTTTTTTCTTTCAATCTTCTAAAGTTTATTTTCATACTTTCACATTTTTTATATTTTACATTTTTATTAAAACTTATTTACATAGACTTAATTTTAGTCTAATAAATAATAACTACTTATGTATAATATATGATATTAATTATAAAGAATAACTTAAAATCTCATTACTAGTCATTAAAAAAATTATCTGTTCATAGTCAATTATCTCAATTAACATAATTTTGATTTCATATTCAACGGAAACCATTTGTTCTTAATTTATTACAAAATTTAGACGTTAAAATTCATTAACTGCCAAATCACTGAATTTTCCAATGAATTTAACATAAGCCCATGGCCCATGTTTGAAATATTTTATCAAAGGCAAATAAAATGTATTTATTTAAAATTTTAGTTAAATAAATGGTTAATTGCTTTTAGACCGCAAAACAAACACATGAAAATTGAAACAACAATGGAACCAGAATAATTTTTGAACTGAAATAGCTCCAAGTCATTACCGGAAAATACGATTTCAAAATAAAATCATTAAAATTTACTTGCTAATTTACAAAATAATAACTCAATAAATTCTACCCGACAGAAACATATTCATTTGGATTGTTTTTTATTTTTTTGTTTTTTGGAAAAACATAATTTATTTACAAATATTTAAGTATAGTATATACTATATAAATATATTTTTAATCTGTTTAGTTTATTTAAATTCATAAAAATTTAATACATTTGTTTGTGTTTGTAATAGAATTTAGAATAAATATCCTAACAAACAAACGGATGGTTAGTCATATATCTAAATTTATTTATTTGTTTTTTCATTTTTATTAATTTATCTTTTAATGCGAATATTTTAGATAGAAATTCGTGAATATTGATAAATCACGAATTTAGTGTGAACTAATTTATTGTCGACTTCCTATTGCGCAGAAAATTATCGATGATATGCAGAAAATTCAAAAATTAAATTAAATTTTAATAACTAATTGAATTAAATATCCCCTAATTCAATGTGTGAATTTTTATTTAGATGCCAACCAGTTTCTTTATTGTTTGTCATTAGTCATCTACCTATCATATCTATCATTTAATTAAATATTATTTTAATTAAGTGTAAATAACTTATCATAGAATACTAAATAAAAAGTTCATGAAAAAATACAAAAAGAATACAAAATATAACTTGCTCTTAGACATAACGGACCCACTGACGATCTCCAGAAATATCCTTAAATTTAAACTAATTCTGCTCTACCGACCGACACGTTATTTTACAAAGATTGCATTTTTTGGATGTTACTATTCAGCAAAAAAACTTTATGTTTACGTGATAACTATATTAAGCTAAGATTGCTCCAATTTTTATATATAATAATAAAGATATCTAAAGATATTTAACATATGAATTCAACTTAAATTTATGATTTCTGTAAGGCAATTATGTATAAATCTGAAATCATTGGACTAATTTTTATCAAAAATATGAAATAAAACGCTGTGTGGAGATATATATTTTAATTCTAATTTTATATAAAACAAAATACCATATGCAGTAATTTCTCATGTAAATTCTATAATTTTCAGTTTAAAAAAGGTATACATCCAAATCTGAAGGCGTAAATTAGCGTTACGTTAATCCATATCTAAAATTAATAAAATAATGTTTTAAGTGAAAAAATTATCTGAATTAAAATTAATATTAAAATAATTAAATAGTTCATTATGTAATTATAAATCTGTAGTCATCTGACTCAAATTTTGTAAAATTTTAAAATTTTAAAATTTTTTACACCCCAAATTATTTTGCCCTAAGAGTGAAAATGTAGCTCAAGTCTTAGATTTTGATATTCACATGGCAAAATATAAGCTAGTTATTGAAAACTAGTTTTAATGGGATTCACACCACAATTAGTAATTAGAAAAAATCATTGTAATAAGAAAATTTATAACTCCATAAGAACAAAGTGGTATTGAAGAACGCATCATATCATAGGTTTCAAAAGTAGTGCCCATAAAGTGAGTGAAAACAAAAGTAAAAAAAACAAAAATCTATAAGAGAAAAGAAATATCTGTTATTGTAATTTACTTTCGTAAAAGCAGTTGAAAAACAATTAACACAAGTACTACGGCAACTACTTACAAGGATTGGGCAGTTAATAAATATTAATTCATATCGTGTAAAGAGCGTATTACTTTGTAAGGCAGTTTGAAAACATTAAACTGATGTACAACAGTAACAACTAAAGTCCAAGGAGTAGTTAATTGACATTATTGTGTGCTATTTAAATTAAGTATTAATCATCAATATATTCACCTATAATTCATCTATATATAATATTCACCTATAACAATTTCTAAGCTCTTTTAATACATTAACATTAGTTTTAATAGAATAACTTCTCAAGATCTTCAAAACAAATGTTTATTTTAACGATCATTCAAGTTAAATCACTTCTTCCAGCACATTTCAACGAAGTTTGCAAAGAGATAGATATACAGTAGCTGTACAGGGACCGGATTCTGGAGAATACGCTAAGTGGAGAAGCAGTTCGTTTACTACAACTATTTTTATTTTTGATTTGTGACAAAATGCACTATAGATTGATGAAAACTTTCTTTTTCATCATTTAGACTACTTTTTTTTCAAATTTTATTATTCAAACCTCTCAATAACACACTATATTTTATACTACTCATGATTTTTTAATTTTCATATAATATAATACAGGTGCTATAACCTTAATATACAGTATTTGGTCGCTTTGATTAGTAGCCTTCTTAGCTGAATGGAAATTTATCTTCGAAGTATAGTGCTGGGCAGAATACAATATCGCCCTAAAATACAAATCGCAATGATAAATTTTTTTATTGTGATTGAATATCTGTAAGCTAGATTCAAATATATTCATTTCTTTCTAATTCTAATCGACGCGGTACTCACTTTGATAAAAATTTGCTTGTATGAAAATATACGTATGTCTATCAATAACATCACGGAATCTGAAAACACTTTTATAGATTTTTTAATGTTTTCAAAACGTTCAAGATACACTAACAATTTTGGGAAAATTTAAAAGGTAAACAATGTGTTACTTACTAATATGAATATATTAGACATAATATATAGGTAGAAGTAAATACATAGACTTAATTACGGAGAATTATTATTTTAATTTTTTTAACAATTTTAATTATACTATTTAAATAAGAATAAGTGGAGTAATCGGAAAGTTACCAGAGAGAACGGATATCTCTTATAGATATGATGTATCCAAAATGGTATATGATAGGGACAAAAATCTATCACAGAAAATATTTCTTACATATTACTAAATCAATATCACAAAATTTTACAAAGATTTTAGGATAAAAGAAAAACATTTTCAGAATTAATTCGTTTTCGTTTCTGGGATAAAAGCAAATAAATATTGCTTGTTATTGAAAAATTAAATATATTCATGAAATCAATGGTAATAATTAATTAATATTGTGTTTATAAAGTGGAACAATCATTTTAATTTACTAATGAAAACCAAATAAATGTTTTTTTCTGTTAAACAAATTTTTAATATATTTACTTTTAGTAATTAAATTTATTTATTCCAATATCTGCATATAACAATTTCAAGTGAAATATTTCTGTTTATGAAACTATAATATTTATAAAAATTTGCGAAATTTAAGTTACTTGAACTATAAATAAAACTACATTTAAACAAGTGTAAAATGCAAAATATAATTATTTTATAGCAATTCATTAATTTTTAATTAGAAACCACAATTTAATTAAATGCATTAAAAATGCACATTAAAAATCATGTGTGCATTTGAAGTGCTTAGAAAAATGCATATTTACACTGAATTATCATCTAAAATAATAATATATAAATTAAGTTTTTTTTTATTTTAAAGGTCTTCGCAAATGGCTTCCGCTTCTCTGACTGTAATGTAAAAAATAATATGTTATAAAAAACAGAACTATTACAATGACCGCATTCAAGACAATCGACACAATATAATTAAATTTCAATAAGAAAAAACAGACATTATAGATAATTAATATATTAGTTATAATTATCCAATCTAATTTATTGCATAGGTGCAGGTATCCAGTATTATAATGACTTTATTTAAATAATAAATAGAAAGAATTTACGCATAAAAAAGGCAGTTTAAATTTAAATTTATTCAGTTTGTCAATATTAAAACGATTTCCACACTTTAGATAAGAATCTATTTTCATATCATCACAAAATTTATAGAAATCATAAAAGAACAAATAATGACAATTTTTATACAGATAAGATTGTACTATAATTTTGTGCAAGTGATAAGCAATGATTATGAAGTTGTACTATGACACTCGATTAATAAAAACAATCAATTAAATACACAAAATAACACATTTTACATGTAACAATTATATATGATAAATAAAAATAACGTAAAGTTAGTTGAGTTGTAGTAACCTTCGTCATACTTACAAATCACGTATAAACTTTAGTTCAAGTATATTATATGTTCAGTCTTACCTGTAAATATAAAATAAATTATTAATAGTTTTTGTTTAAATAACTCAAGTAAATATTTAAGATTTCAAATTTAGATTTGAGAGAATAAAATTAAAATTTAATAATTCTATTTTACTACTAATTACTACTAATATTACTACTAATATTAATATTTGCAGATTTACTGCTGTCTTAGTTTACAGAAAATATGTATAAATTATGTTACAGGCTCCTCGTGGAGGTATGCAGATCTGAGGTCAATTATTGCTTAGTCTAATGAAGTGATAAGCAATAATCCAGTCAAGGCGTAAAGAGGGGTTTTAATAATACCTCGAGTTATGAAAGAGTAAAAGTGCTCAAGTGCACTGGCTCAAATAGCTTCAACATAATAATGTATAAATTACAATCAAACTGCTCTATTATGAGCGCCTTCTCCTAGAGACTGACGAATTTTTTGTAGATGAAAGCGATATATATTTCACTATGGTAACATACATTTTACATAACAGAGTTCCAGATAACAAAATCAAACGTTCACAATTTTTCATTCCCTGGAACTTAAAATAACTCACACTTTTTTAAAGGTTTTTAGATATCGTCTTTGCTTCGAATACAGCTATATGACGTTTAATCAAGGCAATCACGCTTTCATAAATCAGGTATAAGTTGCTTAAAAAATTATTTAGTATCTTGAACAAACTAGGTACGTATAATACAGCATCTATCAACACTATTAATATCAGGACGTACAGGCAATGTAATAGCTGATAGATTATCAGAAGAAGAAGTAGAAGAAGTAGGCAAAAAATGCTTCATTATCCTTACTGCGTTGATGCATGTCATTGAAAGAAATATTCAATTTTACTTGTCTGCAAATCTACTACATATAAGACTGATATCTGTAAGGAAAATCTCAAAGAAGTCGCTAGATTATTTTCAAGACCAAATTGTGTATTGCTCTCTCCTTACGTTTTTGGAAACATATAGTTGATCATGCAGTTTTTTAATCATGGTTAAACCCTCAAAATGAAATGAAACTGCACAGTAGATATAGTTTATATGCGCAACATAGAGTATGTAAAATCCAATAATTTAGTTGTAATATTTTTACATATAGATATATATAGATAAATATATGTATAGATAAATATATATATAGATAAAAATATAGATTTTATATTTAACTCAGATACAAAATCGTTTTAAATGACTGTAGACAATATTAAGTATAACAAAAAAAGTTAAAAAGATTTTGAGTACTTAAGTATCTGGTTTGTTTAAATATAACTTGTTTATAGGCTTCATTGTAATTTTTAGAATAAATTTAGATATTTCTAAGAAAGTTAGTCGATATATTATTTTCATTTAAACTAAGTATATTTCTTTCAAATGACTCAATTATATTCTTGCGTAAAATTTTTTATATGTAAACTACACTAATTTTAATAATAATTTTTTAAATAATATCAAATATATAAGTACACATATGGTATAAGCAAATTATTATAAATTTTTGTCTATTTAATGTATTTGGTATTAGTGAGACAGTATATTGGAATAAAATATAGCAATTGTTACGGACTATCGGATTTTAAAAATACAAATAAATTGTTGGCATCTTTTCTATAATGAGCTACATTCATACATTGTGACCGAAAAGTTTCCGGAAATAAATAAATAAAACGCAAAATTCTTAATCTTCATCAATATTTATTTTATCTCCTTCAAAATATGCTCCATTAGAGCGATACACAAATGCCAACGTTTCTTCCATCATCAAAACATTTTTATAGGCGCTTTCCGGTATGGCTTTGAGTTCCCTCTGCGAATTCTGTTTTACGTCTTCTATGGATTCAAAACGCGTTCCTCTGAGTGGTAATTTGAGGTTGGGAAACAGGAAAAAGTCACACGGTGCAAGATCAGGTGAATACGGTGGCTGTTCGATGGTATTTATTGAATGTTTGGCCTTAAAATCGTTGATAATGTTGAACAAATTGAGGTGAATCGGAACAAGCCGGGCGTTGACACGTCGCATACACAAATTGTCCACCAAAATCAAACGAGCCATCTCACGACCGATGCCTAGCTCTCGTGCTATCTCTCTAACACTCACATGAGGATTTTTGAACACGATTTCCTTTGCCTTTTCAATGTTTTCGTCGGTGGTAGAGGTCGAAGGTCGTCCAGAACGCGGCATGTCTTCGACGGTCGTACGACAGTCCTGAAAGGCTTTGTACCACTCATAAACTTGAGTTTTCGATAAAACTGATTCCCCATAAGCCTTTTGTAGCATTCGCAACGATTCTGCACACGAAATTTCGTTCGAAAAACAAAATTTGATGCAAACTCTTTGTTCAATATTTTTTTCCATTGTTTTTTTCGCAACGCACTACTGAGGTGAACTGGTTTCAACAGCTGCCGTAAACGAACTGTCCGACAGATCGCGCTATTTTTGGCATAGTACTTAAGGACAGTGCTGCCAAACTACATAAACTTAAAATATCGAAAAATATACAGCGCGCGAATTTTAAATGAGAATTTCCGAAAGCTTTTC
>NC_051847.1:93282820-93345599 GCF_002237135.1 Teleopsis dalmanni | reverse complement strand
ACACCATCGTGGACAGGTCTCGTTAGACATGCTTGATCGTGCCAATTCCGATCCAACTTTCATGGAACGCATCATAACGGGTGACGAGACATGGGTCTACGAGTACGACATGCAAACAAGCCAACAATCATCGGAATGGAGAGGAAAAGACGAGCCGAAACCGAAAAAACCACGCCAAAGTCGCTCGAAAATCAAGGCAATGCTGATTGTTTTCTTCGATATTCGTGGTGTGGTGCATCATGAATTCGTCCCTGAAGGACAAACAGTCAATAAAGCCTATTATTTGACTGTTTTAAGACGTTTGCGTGAAAATATCCGCCGTAAACGGCCTCAATTGTGGAAGGATAATTCATGGATTTTTCATGACGATAATGCTCCCTCGCACCGAGCCAACATTATCAACGATTTTAAGGCCAAACATTCAATAAATACCATCGAACAGCCCCCGTATTCACCTGATCTTGCACCGTGTGACTTTTTCCTGTTTCCCAAACTCAAATTACCACTCAGAGGAACGCGTTTTGAATCCATAGAAGACGTAAAACAGAATTCGCAGAGGGAACTCAAAGCCATACCGGAAAGCGCCTATAAAAAATGTTTTGATGATTGGAAGAAACGTTGGCATTTGTGTATCGCTTCTAATGGAGCATATTTTGAAGGAGATAAAATAAATATTGATGAAGATTAAGAATTTTGCGTTTTATTTAAAATTTCCGGAAACTTTTCGGTCACAATGTACAGTGGTAGCGACTTACAAAAAAAAAATTGAGGCGCTATATTTGCGCGTGATTTGAAAAAAAAATGAATACTTTTGAAAGCAAAATCCGAAAACGGATTTCTTCGGTATAATTCTTAAGAAGTGTTATAAAGCTTCTCTTTAAACACAATTGCAATGCAAATCCTTAGGATGCAATCTTAAAGATCTAGATGGGAGTAAACTGCTGAAATGTGCTGGTTTATCTACCATTTCCTAAACTATCTTGTTAGCGTAATTTCTTAAACGTGTTTTATGGTTCTGTGCTCTATATCTAATGCCTTCTTTCTTTTTGTATTTAATGTACATACATATCTCCTTGTAAGAGTTGGCAACAATTTCCCAAAATTCAACACCGTATGTTCAGATCCATCATTTTCAAGACATTTATTTTATTTTTAATAGAAACTTTTGCCTGTTGCACTATTGGCGATAAAACAGTTTCATATTAAGTTACATTTAGTTACATTTACATAGTTACAATTAATGATGTGGAATGGTATTTCACATCATTAAACAACTCATTTACATCAACCTCTTGCTTCGATTGTAATGAATTGAGTTTGATTGTTTATAATTTACAATTAATATGATTTCATTTGTTCATAGTTCTTTATAATTTTGTACACTATGACGCTATTGCACAGTTCGTTAGTCCAAAGCTTAAATATCTACCATATAATATATAAAAGTAAAAATATTTTCTTTAGAACTTTATGTTAACAATGCCAATCTTTCCTCGTCAGTTATTTTTACAAAGTGTCTGTATAATTGGAATAGTTTATAAATATTCATACTCATGAATACTTAAAATATTCCAATTCTATAATTGGACTAAAAATGCGAAAGTATTTCGGTGTGCAATGCGGAATAATGCATTGAACATTGGATTGATACTCAATAATTTAAGGAATGCGTATGCATCTAGCATATTAAAACGTTTTTTAAAGTGAGTTCTGAATGCATATTAAAATATTTTGCATACGTTTGAATTGTTTGAAGCGTTAAAATATTGGCAGCAATTTTAATTTTCGCTAGCATTTTAACACTTCATTGCAGTGACAAATGAAAACTGCAATGGAAATTTCGCATCGTTGAGTTAACATTCACTTATCTATCGATAAATGGTGAATATGTAAAAAAGATGAATTATTTCGCAGAGTTGCAAACGTAGTGTATGTATCGCAATAAATCGCTTCGCAGAGTTGCACCATCAGTGCGTTAACCAATCTACCACGTTATTCGATAAAGCACATCGAAAACAAAAGTAGAACAAGAATTTTTTTTGAATAGCTCAAACTGAGTCTCTGGAAATTTCCTTTTCAAAGTTTGTTTCTTTTGAATTCCAACTTTTTATGCATCCAAATATTTCCATTTCATTACATTCACTGCAGCAGTTTTTGCTTTTGTTGCAACGAAAAAAGAAAATAAACACTCATGGAAGTAAACTTATCGCCTCAATGCATTTTAAGAAGCATTATTTAAAGAGTATCTATCTCTCTTTAATGGTTAACTACAAAATATATGATATTGTTGTTGTTTAGATGGGAGGAACATATAAGAAATGTTGCTAAACATGCATTGCATATAAATGTTGACACAAACTTTTTAAATTGTAAAAGTTTTCTATACAAATATTATCCAACAATTTGCACTTTCTTTAGATTCTAGATTTATTTTTATTTTTTTTTCTTGTAGGGAAGTGATATATATCTTGTTTAATTACTTCGATGCAAACTTTTAATATTTAAGTTTTGTTATTATCTTAATTCTTTGTTAATTTAATCTTGAATTGTTCCAACAAATCTTGAATTGTTCCGTTAATATTACTAAAAATATAAATATATGTTTGGTTTTGAAGTCTCTTAAACCGACAATAGCGGTAAAAGTGTTTGTATTTTGTATTCTCCATGTATACATTGCATGCCACATGCAATTTATTGCATATTGCTTTTTGCGTTTGCTGCATTATTGTATCTGCAGTAAATGTAACAATCGTATCCGAAGTGAAATCGCGTAAAAAGCTTAATTTCTATTTATATTTTTATTCATTTATTTGCTTATTTCAATTTACACTTTAATTTAGAAAAGTTTGAAGGTCAATAGTTGCCTCAGTTTTCGAGATATTTCACCATAACTCGATTTGGTTGCAGTCAGTATGTTGTTTACGCTAGAGTTCAATTTATAACTTCTTTTGTGTTTTGTGAAAATTGGGTCAATTGCAAGTAAGATTGCACCTATAATTTTTACTTAAAGCACCCCAAACTATTCTAAATCGATTTGAAAGTCAAACAGAGTAACTGCATACAGCCACTCAACTTAATTATATAGCTTTGTGTACATAAAGAAGTTTATTACAATGCTTCAAGCACAGCAAACTAATGTGTATACTTGAAGATATACCTATATAACATCATTTTAATTATATGTTAGATAGTTAGTGATATTTACTGGTTTCATAGAATAATGTGTAGCTTCCTTAGTTTTCAACATCTAAAAATTATTTAAGATTTATTTTAAGCTCATTTGAAGGCGTATACATTATTTAAACTAATACATGAGTCTCAATAATTACTCATTGAGTTGATTTGCACAAAATGACTTGAAACGTGAACCCAAGATTTCATTGGGTGTCATTAACTAAATGGTCTCTTAAATTCTTTAGTTATAAACATTTTAAGATTTTAATAAGAAAATAATCTTAAATATAGTTACAGTTATCTGCCCAGGCAGATAAAGTACATTAACCTTTAAATTTAAAAAATTCATTACAAAAATATGACTTTTTTACTATAGCTTACTGCAAATTATTGTGCATTAAATAATACGCACCCAAAGCATTTAAGCTCGCATAAATACAAATATTTTAAATGGAATGTGAAAAAAGCAAGCTATGTTGGCTTAAGAGAGAAACAATAAAGTAAAATTATCTACTTAAAAATGCAACATTACCAACAAAACAAACGAAGAACTCCCTTAGGCTATTTCTGTTCATTGTAGGAACTTCTTCTACTGCGCCACTGCCAATACATATTGAGCTAATTTCTTCTTCTTCTTATTCTTCTTCTGCGTTACACAAAATGATGAAACATTCCTAACGCAGCATATACAACATGCAACTTTACAAAGTGGTAAGAAACAACAAGAAACTAAGAGAAAAAATGTATATCCTTCAAGGCAAACTCAAGGATACCTCAAGAAATTACAAAACAGAATTTCGTAGTAACTTGTTCAACAAATAGCAGCACTTATACACGCTTAAATATACACAACAACGCCAGATGTGGGTGTGGCAAGCACATAGCTACTTAATAGCAGACAAGTTGCTTAATTAGTAGCTGCGTTGAATAGCAAGGGAAGCAAAAATTAAACAAACTACAAAAAGAAAGTACACAAAATACAATTAAAATACTGCAACGCGATAAGACTGCACCCGAATCCGCCAACCAACAAGACATCATCATCATCCACCATCATCATCATCATCATCATCAGAATCACCCATCACCATCAGCATCACCATATACCATCATCATCATCAGCCATCAGCCATCAGCCAAGTAAACGTTGTTGGTGTCGTGATTTCAAGGGAATATAAAGCAAATGTTGCACTTTATAACATTGTAGTGCTGTTCTGCTGGTACCAGAACAGAACATATTGTGTAAATATAATAAACTTTGCTCTATAAAGGCGAAGGATGCCAGCTTCCATGTTTTAATATTTAAATACTTAAATAGTTTTTTCTCTTTACGTTTAAAAAATTTTTATGAAAGAAATTTTATATGAAATTTCATTTCAAAACTTATGCAGATAATGTAAAGTATTTTACTGTGCACAATAAAAGCAACCTAAGAACATTGATGCGAAATAATTATTTACATAGTTTTCTTATACAAATACTAATTAGAAAATTTAAATATTATTATATATTATATTACTATAATAAAATGTTAGCTTAAAGTCATCAGGTTTATTTCATATTTTTTTAAAAATTTTAACATATTGTTTCCATCTAATGTTAACTAATATTACTTTCTCAATATTGCATATCATAAGCTATGTAGCCGTCGATATTCTCAATAATCAGCGTAAGCTGGATTATAATTCAAATATATTGACAATACAAAATTTGAAAAACTTAGTAAGAGAATTATATAGAAAATTATAAACAGAACCCAATAAATAATTTTCAAATTTATATATAGCCTCTGTGTTTTTAATTCCGTTCAAGTACAGAAACCACGCTATATATTGGTGACCCCGACGTGATTTAAACACGCAGCACACGACATTACATTACAACAAATTTTGTATTGTCAATATATTTGAATTGTAATCCAGCTTACGCTGATTATTGAGAATATCAACGGCTACAGATATATACCATAACGTACATAGGATGTTTTCGAACTGTATGGTACAAAAGCAGTAGACTATTTATTACTCTATAAAACCAAAGAAATCATATGTAATAGGAAAGAGCTTTATTATTTTCAATACTGAGCGAGTTACAGTGTGGGAAAGTAAGTTAACCCCAAAAATGTTAAAATTTCTGAATTTAATTATATAGGCTAGAACGAAATCGAGTGAAACCAATTGTGGGTTTAACATTCACTACATTATCCTCACCATAAACCACATTTTCAGTGTATTTGCTATAAAGCATCACATAGAGTCTCTCTTTATATATTTTACTCAATATCAAATCAATATAACTTTTTGCACAAGCATCGAATTACACAACTACTTTCACAAAAAAATGTCGCCTATAATGTAAACTTTTAAACCCTTGTTCATTTGACATAATCGGATTAGTGTTTGCTAGATATATGGGTACGAGCACTATCTTGTGACAAAAAACCGCGCAAACTATTTCATAGAACTTCATTTCAAATCATCTGCATACACCGCCATTCAATTTGATACTATCACAGGCTCGTTGTGAATATATCACTAATAAGCATGAATTCTAATATTTTTTACTTTTTATTCGAAAAATAAGCTTTCGAGAAAAGAAAAATTCAGGGCAGTGTATTTAAAACATTACTTAGATTCTCTACGAAATCTTATTTTTCACTAAAGCTAACCAACACGGATTAAAAATACACCCGTTTTTTGGGGGGAGGAGAATTAAAGTATTAAAGAACACTATTTATAGTTCTCTGTTCAAAAATTACTTGCAAACTTAGCAATTAATTTACTTATTTTATGTCAAAGTTCTCAAAACCTTATCACCACTGTCATCAATCTGATACTGTTTCGACAGAATTTAACGCTTTTTTAAAAATAAATTAGTATAAATAATAAATAAATTAGTAGCAGGTTTCGGGTTATGCACGATACATATAACAAATTAGGACACAACTTCTACAAAATTGTATATCAAAATTTCCCGGAGCACCACTTTATTTTATGCGAAGAAAACAATCTTATAACGATTAGATTATATATCAACCCCGTTCAGCTGAAATTTACGGTACATAAAACATTAAATATATTAAATTTTCTTCGAGTAGCCCAAAAATAGCACTTAAAAGTTATTTATATCAATGAACAATAATACTATAAAAACCAAAAGACATTGAAGTCGAAAGTTAACGAATAAAACATTTAGGATATAACTTCGCCTTTTGATTACAAGATGACTTGCTTTGAATACGAAATGAGGAATTCTCTTAAGAGGTCCTAAGTAATATGTTATGCATTTGTTTGCTATTCAATTTGTTAAGTCTGAAGTGAAGCATTTACACAAAATCTTTACGTTTTACTATCTTAAATATGCACATAAATCATTTGTTTTTTACGATTAAGTAAGAATTTTTCGAGGGTTTTGAAGTCAGTAAATCAATTTAAAAAAATTAAAATTATATGAGAAAAATTATTGGAAACTGTTTGTTAAGTAATTTTTGCTCTTATACTGTTGGTGTTATTAACAACAAATATTGTGCAACTAAAAGTACTGCATATTACTTACTTGAAATAAATTTGTAGACACATTGGCATTATTTGATAAATTAAAATTAAAATTTAGAAACTTATAGTTTTTTTTATCATTTATATAAAAAGTATAATAAACAAAAATGAGCAACAGGGACCGTAACAGTTAACAATAAAAAATAAAAATTACTTTATAAATATAATACAATATAAAATAATACTCAAAAACTAAGAATTAAACTTGCTTTATATTATATTCATCAAAAACAACTCTTTATGTTACATTGGGACAGCTAACCGAAGTAGACCACCTAAAATTGCGTTATTTTTCGTTCTTCGATTTTCGAATATCGAGAATCGTTACAGTCAAAATGGCTAAATGGCATTTAGCTTGAAATTAGCAGCTAAGTCATCACCAATGGTGTCCCACGACAGTGATACTTCTGCTTGCCTCTTCCTCTAGATTTTGTATGCAAGTGTATTTTTCAACAAGAGCTATCTTTTTGAGGTGATATTTGAAATTTCCATGCCCAGTGATCAACGGGGTCAGCTAACTAAGGGTGCTCCGGGGATAGCTTAGCACTTTTATCATATCACTAACCATTAGTTTTGGCAAATGAGTTTAGCCTGCCTACATGTGCTTGTCTCTTTTCACTTGCTAAGATGAAATGAAGCTATCCACTCTTCGACATAGGCCCCAGTCATTTCAGAAAGTGGTTTTACCACAGATATCTTATACATATAAAAGTTCTCTATGGTATAATTATACCACTAATTAATTTATATATGATATTGAAATTCTATTTTCTATTTGTTGGATTTGTTGCAAGACTTAAAAGAATAAAGCACAAAGAATTAATAATATATTTTGTACATAGAATTTAATATTAACGATGATCCATAATTGATCCATAATTATTTTTCTTCTTGTTTAACTAATCTAATATATTGCATTTACCTTCATCAAACATTGAATACTACTAGTTTTTTAAAACTATGTTAGTCAAAAGGTTTTGAAAAAATATTTACTAATTAAATCAATTAACATTTTATAGTTGATAACAATAATTAATTTAAGAAATTATAACCAATTTGCATGAAAATTAAATTTAATACTATTGACGTACTTCTCGACTAAAGACATTTTACGTCAATCGCTTTTTTATTTATGCCATCATCTCGCCAAATGATTCTTAATGATTTTTCGTAAATAGTACGTACAAAATAGTCTTAAAGCCTCAATTTAGTAGAAACCTTTCTAATCCAGCCTAAACAATTTATTTTGCTACTTTGCAGCTGTTGCTGGCATTACTCCAACACTTTTATCATTCTAATTATTCGTTTTTATTTTATTTGTTTAAAATTTACATTTGAGTTGAGTTGAGAGCTAGAATTTTTGGGGTGGAGAGAGAGAAAGAGGAAGAGAGAGAATAAAAAGAAGTAGCAATGCGAATATAAAAAAAAAATAACAAATTTGCAACAACAATTATGTTGTCTTATATTCTATAGGAGTATGATTTTATATGTTAAATATAAAATATATATTCTTATATATATATTCCTAATACATAATACAAAATAATAAATAATCTATTGCACTTTAATTGTTAAAAAATGTGATTTCTAAGCTAACTATTGATTTTTATTAATAGTTATTATAATTATTAATAATATAATTATTATAATATAACTATTTGTGAAAAGAGTATATCAACCAACGAGGATCTGTTGCCGTGTCAATTGTCAAATGATGTGGGATCCCACAAGAAATAATCATATTCATAACTTCAGAGAATTATACTGCTGGAAGACATAAAATGTATTATGGTGGTCACATCATAATCCTACATTATTTTCACAACCTTTTTTATTGAGGGAGCGACATCCGTGATCAAACTTGTAATACCAATTATTTACAGTGACAAAGGGTCGGACTTCATCGACAAAAATGAAAGTAGGTTTATCAATGTACATTTTTCTTAATGATAAAGTATTAATTTAAAAATATCATATTTTCCCGAAGAAATGTCACATACAATTGACCCATAGTTAGGATACCAAATATGCATCATATTAATAGCGGTCCTTACACAGTGAAACAGTGATAGTAATTCGAAAATTTGCTAGAATTAAACAATACTTAACTAACTTTTATGATATATTTCTGTTAAAATATTTCAGAAATAGAATTTAGAATATTTAAAATAAATTTCTATAAATCTATATATAAACGTTGTGAAAAGTTCTGAAAGAAACATATTTTTCAATAAAACTAATTTTAATTAAAAACCAACAGTAAAACAAATAATGAACTATAACATAAGTAGCTCGGGGATGATTTCAAAGGGAAAAGAAATATTCAGCTTATTTACATATTAAAAAGAAAATTATTTACTGTATTTGCATAGTTTTTTTCTTTCAATCTTCTAAAGTTTATTTTTATACTTCTACATTTTTTATATTTTACATTTTTATTAAAGTTTACATAGATTTAATTTTAGTCTAATAAATAATAACTACTTATAATATATGATATTAATTATAAAAAATAATTTAAAATCTCATTACTAGTCATTAAAAAAATTATCTCTTCATAGTCAATTATCTCAATTAACATAATTTTGATTTCATATTCAACGGAAACCATTTGTTCTTAATTTATTACAAAATTTAGACGTTAAAATTCATTAACTGCAAAATCACTGAATTTTCCAATGAATTTAACATAAGCCCATGGCCCATGTTTGAAATATTTTATCAAAGGCAAATAAAATGTATTTATTTAAAATTTTAGTTAAATAAATGGTTAATTGCTTTTAGACCGCAAAACAAACACATGAAAATTGAAACAACAATGGAACCAGAATAATTTTTGAACTGAAATAGCTCCAAGTCATTACCGGAAAATACGATTTCAAAATAAAATCATTAAAATTTACTTGCTAATTTACAAAATAATAACTCAATAAATTCTACCCGACAGAAACATATTCATTTGGATTGTTTTTTATTTTTTTTTTTTTTTTGGAAAAACATTATTTACAAATATTTAAGTATATTATATACTATATAAATATATTTTTAATCTGTTTAGTTTATTTAAATTCATAAAAATTTAATACATTTGTTTGTGTTTGTAATAGAATTTAGAATAAATATCCTAACAAACAAACGGATGGTTAGTCATATATCTAAATTTATTTATTTGTTTTTTCATTTTTATTAATTTATCTTTTAATGCGAATATTTTAGATAGAAATTCGTGAATATTGATAAATCACGAATTTAGTGTGAACTAATTTATTGTCGACTTCCTATTGCGCAGAAAATTATCGATGATATGCAGAAAATTCAAAAATTAAATTAAATTTTAATAACTAATTGAATTAAATATCCTCTAATTCTATGTGTGAATTTTTATTTAGATGCCAACCAGTTTCTTTATTGTTTGTCATTAGTCATCTACCTATCATATCAATCATTTAATTGAATATTATTTTAGTTAAGTGTAAATAACTTATCATAGAATACTAAATAAAAAGTTCATGAATAAAAACAAAAAGAATACAAAATATAACTTGCTCTTAGACACAACGGACCCACTGACGATCTCCAGAAATATCCTTAAATTTAAACTAATTCTGCTGTTCTGACCGACACGTTATTTTACAAAGATTGTATTTTTTGGATGTTACTATTCAGCAAAAAGACTTTATGTTTACGTGATAACTATATTAAGCTAAAATTGCACCAGTCACTCCAATTTTTATATATAATAATAAAGATATCTGCAGATCTTTAAAATATGAATTCAACTTAAATTTATGATTTCTGTAAGGCAATTATGTATAAATCTGAAATCATTGGACTAATTTTTATCAAAAATAAATAAAACTCTGTGTGGAGATATATATTTTAATTCTAATATTATATAAAACAAAATACCATATGTAGTATTTTCTCATGTAAATTCTATAATTTTCAGTTTAAAAAAGGTATACATTCAAATCTGTAGGCGTAAATTAGCGTTACGTTAATCCATATCTAAAATTAATAATATAATGTTTCAAGTGAAAAAATTATCTGAATTAAAATTAATATTAAAATAATTAAATAGTTCATTATATAATTATAAATCTGTAGTCATCTGACTCAAATTTTGTACAATTTTAAAATTTTAAAATTTTTAACACCCCAAATTATTTTGCCCTAAGAGTGAAAATGTAGCTCAAGTCTTAGATTTTGATATTCACATGGCAAAATATAAGCTAGTTATTGAAAACTAGTTTTAATGGAATTCACACCACAATCAGTAATTAGAAAAAATCATTGTAATAAGAAAATCTATAACTTCATAAGAACAAAGTGGTATTGAAGAACGCATCATATCATAGGTTTCAAAAGAAATGCCATAAAGTGAGTGAAAACAAAAGTAAAAAAAACAAAAATCTATATGATAAAAGAAATATTTGTTGTTGTAACTTACTTCCGTAAAGGCAAGTAAAACAAGTGAAAAACAATTAACACATGTACTACGGCAACTACTTACAAGGGTTGGGCAGTTAATAGACATTAATTCGTATCGTGTAAAGAACGTATTACTTTGTAAGGCAGTTTGAAAACATTAAACAGATGTGCAACAGTAACAACTAAAGTCCAAGGAGTAGTTAATTGACATTATTGTGTGCTATTTAAATTAAGTATTAATCATCAATATATTCACCTATAATTCATCTATATATAATATTCACCTATAACAATTTCTACGCTGTTTTAATACATTAACATTAGTTTTAATAGAATAACTTCTCAAGATCTTCAAAACAAATGTTTATTTTAACGATCATTCAAGTTAAATCACTTCTTTCAGCACATTTCAACGAAGTTTGCAAAGAGATAGATATACAGTAGCTGTATAGGGACCGGATTCTGGAGAATACGCTAAGTGGGGAAGCAGTTCGTTTACTACAACTATTTTTATTTTTGATTTGTGACAAAATGCACTATAGATTGATGAAAACTTTCTTTTTCGTCATTTAGACTACTTTTTTTTCAAATTTTATTATTCAAACCTCTCAATAACACACTATATTTTATACTACTCATGATTTTTTAATTTTCATATAATATAATACAGGTGCTATAACCTTAATATACAGTATTTGGTCGCTTTGATTAGTAGCCTTCTTAGCTGAATGGAAATTTATCTTCGAAGCATAGTGCTGGGCAGAATATATCACCCAAAAATACAAATCGCAAATATAAATTTTTTTTATTGTTATTGAATATCTGTAAGCTAGATTCAAAAATATTCATTTCTTTCTAATTCTAATCGACGCGGTACTCACTTTGATAAAAATTTGCTTGTATGAAAATGTACGTATGTTATGTCTATCAATAACATCACGGAATCTGAAAACACTTTTATAGATTTTTTAATGTTTTCAAAACGTTCAAGATACACTAACATTTTGGAAAAATTTAAAAGGTAAACAATATAAGTGTTACTAATATCAATATATAAAGCATAATATATAGGCAGAAGTAAATACATAGACTTAATTACGGGGAATTATTATTTTAATTTTTTTAACATTTTTCATTACACTATTTAAATAAGAATTAGTGGAGTAATCGGAAAGTTATCCAGAGACAACGGATATCTCTTATAGATATGATGTAAGCAAAATGGTATATGATAGGGACAAAAATCTATCACAGAAAATATTTCTTACATAATACTAAATCAATGTCACAAAATTTTACAAAGATTTTAGGATAAAAGATAAAAATTTTCAGAATTAATTCGTTTTCGTTTCTGGGATAAAAGCAAATAAATATTGCTTGATATTGAAAAATTAAATATATTCATGAAATCAATGGTAATAATTAATTAATATTGTGTTTATAAAGTGGAACAATCATTTTAATTTACTAATGAAAACCAAATAAATGTTTTTTTCTGTTAAACAAATTTTTAATATATTTACTTTTAGTAATTAAATTTATTATTCCAATATCTGCATATAACAATTTCAAGTGAAATATTTCTGTTTATGAAACTATAATATTTATAAAAATTTGCGAATTTTAAGTTACTTGAACTATAAATAAAACTGCATTTAAACAAGTGTAAAATGCAAAATATAATTATTTTATAGCAAGTCATTAATTTTTAATTAGAAACCACAATTTAATTAAATGCATTAAAAATCCACATTAAAAATCATGTGTGCATTTGAAGTGCTTAGAAAAATGCATATTTACACTGAATTATCATCTAAAATAATAATATATAAATTAACTTTTTTTTATTTTAAAGGTCTTCGCAAATGGCTTCCGCTTCTCTGACTGTAATGTAAAAAATAATATGTTATAAAAAACAGAACTATTACAATGACCGCATTCAAGACAATCGACACAATATAATTAAATTTCAAAAAGAAAAAACAGACATTATAGATAATTAATATATTAGTTATAATTATCCCATCTAATTTATTGCATAGGTGCAGGTTCCCAGTATTATAATGACATTATTTAAATAATAAATAGAAAGAATTTACGCATAAAAAAGGCAGTTTAAATTTAAATTTGTTCAGTTTGTCATTATTAAAACGATTTCCACACTTTAGATAAGAATCTATTTTCATATCATCACAAAATTTATAGAAATCATAAAAGAACAAATAATGACAATTTTCATACAGATAAGATTGCACTATAATTTTGTGCAAGTGATAAGCAATGATTATGAAGTTGTACTATGACACTCGATTAATAAAAACAATCAATTAAATACACGAAATAACACATTTTACATATAACAATTATATATGATAAATAAAAATAACGTAAAGTTAGTTGAGTTGTAGTAACCTTCGTCATACTTACAAATCACGTATAAATTTTAGTTCAAGTATATTATATGTTCAGTCTTACCTGTAAATATAAAATAAATTATTAATAGTTTTTGTTTAAATAACTCAAGTAAATATTTAGATTTAAGATTTCAAATTTAGATTTGAGAGAATAGGCATGAGAATAAAATTAAAATTTAATAATTCTATTTTTACTACTAATATTAATATTTGCAGATTTACTGCTCTCTTAGTTTACAGAAAATATGTATAAATTATGTTACAGGCTCCTCGTGGAGATATGCAGACCTGAGGTCAATTATTGCTTAGTGTGATGAAATGATAAACAATAATCCAGTCAAGGCGTAAAGAGGGGTTTTAATAATACATCGAGTTACGAAAGAGTAAAAGTGCTCAAGTGCACTGGCTCAAATAGCTTCAACATAATAATGTATAAATTACAATCAAACTGCTCTATTATGAGCTCCTTCTCCTAGAGGCTGACGAATTTTTTGTAGATGAAAGCGATATATATTTCACTATGGTAACATACATTTTACATAACAGAGTTCCAGATAACAAAATCAAACGTTCACAATTTTTCATTCCCTGGAACTTAAAATAACCCACACATTTTTAAAGGTTTTTAGATCTCATCTTTGCTTCGAATACAGCTATATGACGTTTAATCAAGGCAATCACGCTTTCATAAAACAGGTATAAGTTGCTTAAAAAAATTATTTAGTATCTTGAACAAACTAGGTACGTATAATACAGCATCTACCAATACTATTAATATCAGGACGTACAGGCAATGTAATAGCTGATAATCTAACTAGAAGAAGTAGGCAAAAATGCTTCATTATCCTTACTGCGTTGATGCATGTCATTGAGAGAAATATTCAATCTTACTTGTCTGCAAATATACTACATATAAGACTGATATCTGTAAGGAAAATCTCAAAGAAGTCGCTAGATTATTTTCAAGACCAAATTGTGTATTGCTCTCTCCTTACGTTTTTGGAAACATATAGTTGATCGTCCGGTTTTTTATCATTGTTAAACCCTCAAAATGAAATGAAACTGCACAGTAGATATAGTTTATATGCGCAACATAGAGTATGTAAAATCCAATAATTTAGTTGTAATATTTTTACATATAGATAAATATATATAGATAAATATATATATAGATAAATATATATATAGATAAATATATATATAGATAAAAATATAGATTTTATATTTAACTCAGATACAAAATCGTTTTAAATGACTGTAGACAATATTAAGTATAACAAAAAAGTTAAAAAGATTTTAAGTACTTAAGTATCTGGTTTGTTTAAATATAACTTGTTTATAGGCTTCATTGTAATTTTTAGAATAAATTTAGATATTTCTAAGAAAGTTAGTCGATATATTATTTTCATTTAAACTAAGTATATTTCTTTCAAATGACTCAATTATATTCTTGCGTACAATTTTTTATATGTAAATTACACTAATTTTAATAATAACTTTTTAAATAATATCAAATATATAAGTACATATATGGTATAAGCAAATTATTATAGATTTTTGTCTATTTAATGTATTTGGTATTAGTGAGACAGTATGTATATTGGAATAAAATATAGCAATTGTTACTAAGACTGTCGGATTTTAAAAATACAAATAAATCGTTGGCATCTTTTCTATAATGAGCTACATTCAAACATAGCATATTTACATATCGTTTGATATAGTAATTGAGTTATTATTATTATTTAAAGATTGCATATTTAAATTATGCATAACACGTTTGCGAATACTTCATTCGCATTAACAGACCCTGTTAACGAACTTATCCGTGTATTATCACAAATGTAAACAGAAAATATATTATGTCTAAATGCTTTCATTCCCTTGTCAATTCACATATTTTGTTGGAAATATAATTTGCATTGTTATTGTTTTATTGCAAATTGTATAGTAATTTATTTGTTTATTAATGTTATGAATGTTCTTTTTATGACTTGCATGCAAATAGAAGAAATTATCAACTGATATTTGTTTATGACACTATAAAAATGATATTGGTTAACTGAAGAGATTAAAACTGAATACACAAAGCCATTCAGCGAAAGTAAAAGTATAAATGTTTCAATTGCTATTTCAATATAAATAAAAGAATTCATTTTATTTATTAATTTCTATATTACAATTCTTTTACATAATCAATATCAGTATCAACCAATTATTATATATGTCAGTCACTTTCTGAGTAATATTACACAGCATCACGATTAATAAAACAATTTCAGGAAGCAACTGATGCCTTTTGATAAAAAAGTCAATCATTTGATTTATTCATAGTGATTATTATACGAGAAGATTGATTGTAACACAAAAATAATCAAAATAAAAACTAACATGTTTTTTAATAAATTTTATGTGAAAGTAAAGGTGTAAATTTATACATATATATATATAATATATATAATATATGTATATATATTATATATATTTATATATATATAAATATTATATATATTTATATATATATAAATATATATATATATATTTATATATATATATATAAGTATAGTATTGTTCATATACAGATTTTACTATATTAAACAGAAATGCGTAAAATTAAATAAAATTATTTTAATTAGTAGTAACAATAGTACCACATTGAAAAAAATATATAATTGAGTTTTAAACATATTCATGTTTTAATAAATGCAGTAAATTCAAAATTAATTCAATATTGCAGTTATTAAACATCACTCGATCAATTAATTGTCTCAAAGAAAGTACTCGATCGTACAGTACATGTGCGATTAATCTTAAGCAAGTTCTACACTTCTATCTCAAAATAATAGTTGGTAAATACTATATGTAAGCACTTACTTAACGATAATATTACTTACGAAAGTTCAATATTATTCTATAATTATTATATTTAAGTCTGAACACTTTTTATATGCAACATTTAATAACATAATTAAAATTTCTTTAATTATTAGTACGAAGTATAAGAATGTATGTGAATAGTTTTCCTCATAACATGTAAGGTGTCAATTAAAAATATATAAATAATTTATTGTTAAATTTCAACTTGATTGCGGTCACTTTATGTAGGCCAATAAATAATAATCTAGTAAATTCATTAGATTCTTAGCATATAGATTAGATTGAAAACAATTAAATGCTAAATCGTTTCAATTATACAATTAATTTTGTATAATTTATATATAATATTTTCAATATGTATTATATATATATAATTTTATCTATAAATTGCAATGGAAATCAATGAGGTCGAATATAAACGTGGACTTACAGCCCTCCTCCCCACAGATGCAGTATTCTCTTCGAAATTTCAGTTATACGGTAATAAAGTTATGTACAAACCCTTGCCCAATATTTCACAGGAAGAATGACGACTTTCCCGTGCAGCAAGAACTGTCTTAGCTCAACTAAGATCAGAATATTGTCGTAATGATTGCCATTGTCATTCTATCCTCCATGACATTTCCCATCATTTCTCTTCCCACACCGCACACACAAACCTTAAATTGATTTTTGTATCCACTTCTTAGTAGTGGCCAAGTTTTATCATCTTGATTCTATTTAAATCTTACCCATCCCGAATCTAGTTAGCATTGTTATTGCTATTGTTGCGAATTGCATTCTGATTGTTATATTCTTACTGCACAAGAAACAACAATGCAAAAGCAAAAATAATGTACAAAAAAATCGAAATTTACAACAACAGTATTGTTAACATCCGTACTACGTTTTTAAACAAAGTAAGGCGTTTGTCGCCACATTATCATGTTAAGTGCATTAAGAACACCGGGTGTTAAGCCGTTAAGACAGGAAACCACGTAAAACAACTATGAACTCATATAACATGGATACTTTTATCTGCATATATTTTTTAGTTCATTTTGTGATTCATCGCACTGTATGGTTTAGAATACGTTAGAGCTTTCTAATTTTTTATTTATTTATTATTTGTGAAATAGAAAAAAATTATATGTAGACATGTGGCGTACTCAGCAGTAAACATAGCAAAATCTTTCTAATGGTAATTTAATAATACAGTCTTTGTCGAATTAGAGTAGAAATGTCTTATATGTAAATGGTTCAGCTGACCTACATATAAAAAAATATTGTAGTTGGGATATTTAAAGTAAATACAAGGTAAAACAAGAATTATGTTATCTTATTGTATTCCATCCTCCATTGGTGAAATTTCCTTCCGTTAATATAACTAATTAACTTAATAATCAAAAACCACTTAATAGCTTAATAAGTAAATGGTTTTGCAATGTCAAGGGATACCACAGCACAACATTTTAATTACAAATTTCCTCCAATAAAAGTGAACAAAGTAACAATTTACATAATTTTCTATGTAAAATTATGTTATTATTAAAAGTAAAATGAAATTATTATAATCAAAAATACAATTACTTAAAACGATTATGTTTTAATTTACAATTTTTGACAAAAGCTAAATTGAAGGACGCTAAACTCGATGGCTCTTTCATTTAATATTTATGAATTTGTGATGCAAAATGGATATCCTAATAACAGAGGCTGATGATGACGGGAATAGAAATAATAAATATTTTTTTTTAATAAATTATAAGGAAGAATGAGTTAGTATTCCTCTCTTAATTACTTAATTTTTTATAGTTATATTTTATGATATAATGATACATTATTTTATTGTTTCATTTCTTGATTTCTATTTATTTTTAGTTAATTATTTGTTATTTATTGAAAAGAATATTTTAAAATTAAAAATTTTTTTTATTTAAATTTCATGTAAATTAGTAAGCAATTAAAATTTATTTTTTGGTTTTATTATTGAAATTAAATGTAAAATGAACAAAATAATTACTATTAAAAACCACAATAAACAAACACGAGTATAATGAAAAATTATGCAAAATTTAAGAAATGACTCAACTTTATATAGAAAAATAAATACGATTTTGTTTACATTCTCTCATTAATGGTTTTGGTGTTTTTAAATATCTCTTAGTTTTTTATATCTTATCTACGTGCTTTTTTAATTTTCATCTTAATTGCTTAATCAGCGTAAATTTGAAGAATCTTTATTGTTCAAGATAAATTCTAAATAAGTCGCAAATTGTAACCAAACCGGAATCATCCAGCAATGTGCCGAAAATACCAGAAACCTTTTAACAATTGTTGCTTCAAGAAGTTTCACAGAACAATGTTCATTACTTTAATATTGTAAATGTACTTAATTATAATAATTAACTAATTTTTCTCAACAATTACATTAAACCGTAAACAATACTGAGAACAGCTGCCGCTGAACTTTTGTTTGGTTAGATTCAAGGATGAATTAACATTAACTAATCTCGACACCTAATTAACTATAAATTATAATGCATGGTAATTAAATATTAATGCGTGCTACAATCAAGTCATAAGAAAATTAATGAATTGATTTAAAAACGATTAATTGATTTTTATGATTATTCTTCGATTACCTTATGTTGTCTGACCGCATTATTTGATGAATATAATTGGTATCAAAATATTTTCCTCATAAAACATAAAAACGACTATGAATTGGGGCTTAACTTATGTTTTATTAAAGTCAACTATTCCAACTAATACACTTTAAATAGGTTTGGGACAAATATTTCTCATATTTCTCATTTCTCATAAGAAAAAATTAAAATAGTAAGGATTGAGCATAAGTGTTTTTGACGCTCTAATGCAGGGCTGTCTAGACCAGATGCGATCGCAGGCAATACCAATCATTGTACAGATTAGAGGACCGCAAAAACAAAAACATACGTTCATCGTTGTTTTTGACAAAAACAAAAACATGGTTATAATGTTAAATTTAGTTTTATTAATTTATCAATTTGAATTCATTTATTGGTATACCATAAAAATAAAGGCAAACTGAGATTCAAAAGTTAGAACCCACTTTTAATTTAATAAAAGTTTTTTTTTAGAAAATCTGCATAATTATATTAGTAAGTTATTAAAGTGTTATCATTTTCTCACGTATTTAATGTTTAAATAATTTTTGCAAGATATAGAATGAGACCATATTTGAGCATATTGAAACCTGGAGATCACTTGTTTTAGCTAGAGCGTGACCTTTTTGAATATACATACATTCTCCTCATATTATAGTGATGAAATTATTTTAAAATATAATTGATAATTAGCATTTTGAGCTTTATTAGTGATTCTAGTATATTGAAATGCGCTAGAGTTTACAATTAATGGCAGTTATAGCGATTACGAAGCATTTTTAAATCAGAATTTTCATCATATTAGCGAAAACCAATCTAAAAAATACTGAAGGTTACATATATATAACTTTTGTACAACTTATAACTTTTATATAACTTATAATTTATGTACCTTAAATCACACTTTAGTAAACGTTATAATTTATTGGAACTAAAAGATTTTGTTCCAATATATTTTCTTGATGGAAAGTCATTAAATTTTGGACATAAATTGTTATTGTGGAAAATGAAGCACACAAATATTATATATTTACCCACTACACCTTGAAAATTTAGATACCCCTTGAAAGAACCAATATCTACAATCTTGCTTTGCTGTTAAAAAATTAATTTTAAAATAGAATTCTTAAGAGAAGTTGGCAGTATTTCAAAAATAACGGAATTCTACAATTAAGTACATATATTCCATTCAAAAAATGTCAGAAGATGGTCAAATGATTTCTGCCCAATAATATACCTATAATATTGAGATTTGTATTCTAATTAAATAATTTATAATATTTAAAACGTTTATTAAATAAATTACGATTTTATAAAAAATAATAAAATAATTTAGAATTAAAATTTAAGTTTAAATAAAGAATATTGATGTAAAATTTATTTTTTGTAACAAAAATAAAAGAAAATAAACCTTACAGATAATATGCAGAAAATTATTTATTTAGTATAACATTTTATTTAATAGTCCGTTAGTGACAATCCTATATAAGCGACCATTTAAGTATAACATAATGAAAATTTGTGTTGACTATTGTATAAATTTGTATACCCCCACCCTCTCTTTACTAACAAGCATGTCATGATAGTATTAAACAAATCATCTGTTTAAATATTTCATTTGTTAATACCTAATCGTTGACTATTTTAAATAGATGGCGCTACCAATCTTAAAGTGAAAATTGAATTAAAATAATAGAATACTCTAGGTAATCACATTTCTAGTAATTATATCAAAATATACCACATCAGTTATGTATACTCGACTTTATTTTAATAATCCTATATAACTGGACATTAGCTAATAACCTGAGATTAACAGTAACTTGTATCTTTTACTAACAGTTGTTGCGCTCTCTGAGGGGGAGAAATAATTATCAAACTTTCGTCTATTGTATAGGTTTCCTAGCCTTAACAGAAACCACTTTTCAAACACCATAAAGAAATATCAGAAGCTTCACAAAATTCTGAAGTAAAATGAATTGGTAAAAGTAATGTGTAAGTATGTAACTTTTAAATCAGAAATACATACCTAATCGCATCTAATAATAAGAACCCTAAGGTAATAAAACAAACTCATAGACAATTTATATAAAATCTGGCATATAGATTCACACTTAAACCAAACCTAGCATTAGCACCGCAATTTAACGGTATAAATAATTATAAATTAATAATAAATAGTAAAACACGAATATTGAAGAAAAAAAAATAGATGCAAATTATATTAAAAAGAGAAAATGAAACTGATTTGCACTTCAATAAAAAAAAAAAAATACCTTAATTCAATTTAAATAAAATTCTCAAGAGAACGCTAAAAAAATATTTTTTTTACACTATTTTACGCTAATACCTTGAAACGATGAAGTTTTTTATCTAATCAAACATGAATAAAACGATTAAAACCTGTTTAAATAATTTTTAGTATTCACACATTTATTTCTATACGCGGCACAAATGTTTACTGCTTATTTCGCTGTCTCTGTTAATAATTTTCAGGTACTTAAGAATTCTTTGCACTTCTAAGAGGCTTGTACGGATTTGAGATTTTTCATCGCAATTTCAACATTGCGAATAACACAACTGAACTGAAACTCACAAATAGATACGATAAAATTTTATGACATGTCTTATGACTTAAGTGCAGGCAACTGAGATGAATCTAAATTGATAAGACAAGATTTCAAAAATATTTTCCAAAATTTGATAACCTTTGAAGCATTTCAAGTAAGCTGAAAATTATTTTCACACCCATAAAGTTCTTTATCTATTAAACGCAACAACAACAACAACAACAGCAACAATAAATAATAAAAAAATAAAAACAAAAAATTATAATAAAAAATATAATGATAATTTTGAAGTTGAAATTCATTAAAAACTTCACAAGTCGTTTTAAAAATATACTTGACTTTGGCAGCAATTTCACCTTGTTAAGATACTCGATTATTCCGGTTTCGAGATAATAACACAGCAAAAATTAATTGCAAGGAACAATTGTAGAGATCCGAAAACGGCAAAATTCGGCCGACAAAAATTATTATACTCGTATTATGAAATAATATGAGGAAGTCAACGACATCGAAAATAAGTTTTTTTTTTTTTTGTTAAGAAAAACTGAAAAGCTGAAAAGCTGAGAAATATTAATTAAATTAACCTGCAACGAATGTTGGAGATAAACAAATAATTAACACAATTTGCTGTCTTTGTTTTTGGCTTGATTTTTTATTAGTTTTTGCTGTTTGTTTGGTAGCCGCCACATTGAGGTTCGTTCGTGTAGATACGAGAATTTCATTTATTTAACACATTCGAAATTGAATTACGAAGCGAAAAAATTAATAAAATAATATTAAATATTTCAATGTCAACTGGCGTATAAAACGGCACGAACAACGCGTTCGTTCATATACAAAAATAAAAATAAAAATAAAAATAAAAATAACAATGAAAATAAATAGTAGAAAATAATAAATAAGAAATAAAAACAAAGCAAAATGTGTTCAGCAATAAATATTATTTTAAAATGGAATAAAGAGAATTGTTTATAAGAAAAACTGAATTTGCGCAACTTTCATGTAAAATTATTCAATGCAAAAACTGAGGAAATCAATTTTTACTTACAAAAACACTCCCACATTTACATACAACAATAAGTATTTCAGATTTATACATACTACACACCGCACACCACATACCTATATACCGCAAACCACATACCGCATACCTACAATTGAAATGCAATTTTTTCAAGTGCGCTCAGAATAAAGCACCAGAAATTATATATACTTTTTTTAAAATAGTTTTTAGCAAAAAAAGTAAACATGTTTTACATTATAAATAAATAGAATTTCTATTATTAGTTGTTGTTTAGTAATCAACACAATATATGTTATATATACATACATACATACTACATACAAACTATATATATAAAACATATTAAAATAACGAAATCACTTCACTAGAGACAACATTTTGAAATTTTATTCGAGAACAGGAAAAGGAAAATTGACCTCTGAAGAAGGTCTCATCTAAGTTCTAGTACGTTCAAGTTGAAGTGCTTATTGTAATAAATAATGTCAAATGAACTATGATTAATGTAATGTAATTATTTTTACATTAAAATCTTGAAATTAATTTACATTTAATAAACAAATTACTTAGAATTATTAGATAAAATATATAAAAAATTATCAATCAATCAAAATTTAGTTTTCAATAATTCCAGTTGCTAATTCTGCAAAATATCTCGGTATAAACCCACGTAGATGCTAAATTCAGATGGTACACGTACACATCAAGACAAAACTGACTGAGCTAAATATTAAATCGAGAAAACTAACTTGGCTTTTTGGAAGGTGATCCAAAGTATTTCAGCAAAACAAACTCATTGATATTCAGATGTCTGAGTTGGTGAATCAACACCTTTACTCTATTTTATCTGTGGACAATTTTAAGTCACACTAAATACTGGGCTTTACGGGACTTTATAATATGATGGATCTGATGTCTTTGTATCTGCCTGTGTTTATCAAATTTCGCTGTATTTTTAGGATACTGAGTGTTGGATTATTGTGACTGTCAATTGTATTGAATAGTTTCAGAGCACGATCTTTAATGTATTTTTCAACTGAATCCACTCTCAGATCTCTGTGGATATCAGCTCCTCTTACATACTATGGGGCGTTAACCAGTTTTCTTAAGGCAATATTTTGCCCTCTTTGAAGAATTTTTAAAGTAGAGCTTGGCACTTAGCAAAACGCTATACTGCCATAGAGTAGTCCTGGTTTAATAATTTGCTTAAATATGCTAACTCCATTCTTTATGTTGAGCTTTTTGCTGCTGATGAGCGGGTAAAGGGAGTGTAATATTCGGGCAGCTTGAGCTCGTTTGGACTTGAAATGTGCTTTCCAGGAGTGCTTGTTATCAAAGGTTATGCCTAGGTATTTGAGAGTATCGGCCCATTCTATTTCTTGTTCTTCTTGTTCTTAATAAAAATTGCCCGAGTCTTTTCTGCGTTCAGTTTTATTTTCCACTTTTTAAAATACTCATGATTAACAAATAAGTCTACAAGCCTATATGGCTCTATGGCGTCCAAACCCCGAAGTTTGTGTAAAAACTCATACCTATAAGAGATATGATAGAAAGGTTTCAAAACAAACACATAGGGATGCGGTTAACGCTCCGTGGTATGTGCGAAGTGCTGATCGACATCGTGACCTTGAAACACCTACTGTCAGGCAAAAAATACACATTATAGCTACCAATACACATTATGACAGGTTGAGAGTCAACACTTAAACAAAACTATTGCAGCGTTACTTTGCGATGTTACACACAGATGCTTAAGTCACTTCAAATGAAAGCACCTTTTGAGGTGTTTCAACCAGTAAGAAGATGATTAGCTCAGATCTATATGCTCACTTTAGATAAGTAACATTATTTGTAATATTAAATGAAACAATTTCTTGTTAGTAAATGCGACTAATTGCTGTTAATTTAAACTTAGCTCTTTGTTTAAATATACAAAACAAATCAAATATTACTTTAACACTTTAAAAATAGATTGCATCTAGTGCAATAGACATATAGTAATTATTCAAAAGTTTGACACAATCCTTCATACATATATTATAAGCTATTCTAGATATACTTTTAAACCACCTTTGCGAACTTTGCGCAATCGACTTAAAACGCCTTTTTCGAACAGTTTTCTAGTTTCGGGAATATAAAAAATTATGGTACCAAAAATCAGGTTAATAGGATACTTGGTCTACATTCACAAAGTTTCTTATCAAAAATTCTTGCACAACAATAAATTTGTGCCACCGTAGAACACTTAAAAATAAAAATTTAAAAGATTAGATTTTAATTTTATTTGGTACAGTGATACCGACTAACAGAAAATCCAAGATTTTAAATCCGAAATTTCAGATACTAATCTTATGAAAAATCATATTTATGCATAAATAGCAACGTTTGCAACTGAAAGACGATATTTTTTTTACTCACATTTTTTAAATTAAATAAAACTATTTAAAATCTGCATACTTTGCATACTAAATCTATTAACATTAAACGGCAGAGTTGTATTCAAATTAAATGTATTCAATAAAACGCATTTATATGCACCTAAAAATGAGATTAAGAGGGAAATAACACAATAAAGTATATAATAATACTACACATCGAAATTTACAACTATTTTAAAAGGTAGTGATATTACAATTTATTAAAATAATTGTTATTGGCTTTGGGTCAGTTGGGTAATGAGCACTGACTTTAAGCTTCAAATTTGGCAGGGTACGGTTTCCACCGTTGGTACTTGCAGTCTCAAAAAAATTATTCCTATATTTACGAATATAAGAAATAATTCCAAGACCTCTAATGATAAGTATTTAGCAATACTCGAAAGAGCTGTAAGGTCATCCAAAAATTCAATTAACTGATAAATAATAAAATTTCGTTGTTGTAATTTACTACTGCTCAAAATACCTATCTATTAAAAGGAATATTTTATATTAAGAATTTAGTTTATTCGTCAAAATGGACGTTAAAAATCAATTTAATAATTGTTATTGTAATAACCTGGACATATAATTAGATACAAAAGTAAACATAAAAATATGATTCATGTAATGATTGTTACTAAAAGTCAAATCATTCGCTTTTGTGGTTTTATATAATTTCAATAACAAAATCTAGATTTAAGAGTTGAATTTTTATTAAGGAATACAACACCTAATAATTATACATAATATATTATAATATATATACAGCAATAATCTTGTATTCAAGATATATCGAGTCTATGTCTCGAAGCCCTTTACATCTACATCTACATCTACAACATCAATTCGCAATCTCAATTCGAATTTTCTTCTGTAATACTCATATTAATGCTTTAATAAATAGAAAAATATCTCCGGCAATTATAAGTTTACACGCTATCCATATTTTAATATATGAACCGATATTAATGATAATTTGGTATAATATCTAATATGTACACATCATATGCATATATATTGTTGTTTCAAAATGTTTGAGTATTACGATGTTCGAGTAACTCGAGTATGCTTAAATTTGAATACAGTAATCCCTCTTATTACGCGGTAGATTGTTCCGCGTTATAGGAAAACGCGTTGTAGGGATATTGCCGTATACCCCGTACACACACGTGCAAAGGTACGCGAAGCCAATTATGAACTGTGTAAATTCCCGCGTTATATGGAGATTTAAATCGCGTATACCACGTTATAAGGGTACCGCGTTATAAGGTACTGCGTTATAAGGTACTGCGTTGTAAGGGTACCGCGTTATAAAGGGGATTACGGTATTTGTAATACAAATTCGAACATCTTTAACAGATATTCAAACAGCTGATTTGCTCTACGTGTGGTCTATTTTTTTTTAGTTTATATTATATAAAATACTATATAATAGTTAAGCATCTTCAAGCAGTTCGCCATGTTTGAATAATTGATTTATACATATTCGTCTAACAATAGGCAAAGTTTCAAACAGATCAAATAATATTTCAAGCTCTGATCTTCATATATTAAATCATTACAACATAAATAACATTAGATCCTAGAATTGTAACGGCAATTGATCTGCTTAATGCTAAAAAGCCAAAATATGTATGAGTATGTACTCATATTTGGAAAAAAAATTTCGGAATTTAAGAATTTTAAATGATAGTGGCCCTGCGAATATCATACTAGCCTTGCCAATAGTATGAAGTTCAGTATGCGATGTTCAAACTTCAACTCGGATAAAAATTTTTAATAGTCGAAATTTCATTTACAAAAAGTTCGCTGTGTTGTTACTGATTATTTTGCTTGGATCGACAATAGTAGAGAAAAAATATATAAATATAATTATACATAAGAAGAAGAAAATTAATTTAAGGTGATAAAATCATCTGTACAAATCCTCTAATCTTATAAAATACTTTTTATGTAAAAAAACACAATAATAATAAAAAATTACAAAAATGAGTTGCAAAATATGAAAAAATGTTTAAATAAATTAGTTGCAGAATTGCGGAATAATCTGCAATGAAAATTTTTTTTTTTTTATTGGGATTTAGATTAGCAAGAATCACGAGGTTTAAAGATAATTTTTTTTTATAAGAATGTAAACAGTTTTATAAAGAAGTATAAAATAAATTACATTTAAACTCTAAAATTAAGTAAAATCATCACATTGTAGTGATAATCAGGTTCAGACATTAAATATATTTCATTATTATTATTATGATGATAAGAAAATTAAAATATAAAAAAAGAAAAACCTGATGAAACTAAAAACAGTTATGGTATATACTTATGGTATAGTACAACCAAGCTATAACAGAAGAATTATCAGTAGACACTCCCTTCGTTAGAGTCATGTAGAATATGAATTAAAAATATTAAAAATGCAAAATGCATTGCCTTGATGTCAATACAATTTATTACGAAATTAGACAAGTAACAGAAAGATTTACAGACCTGAGCTGATTTTGTATGAATGCAGAAGAAAACGAGTTCAATAGAAATGTCTACTTCTGAACACACGTTAGGCATGAGTTTGACTTATGGGTTTATAAATCTGATACACAAAATTCCGGTAAAGGTAACACTTCGAAAAAATTTAATAAAAAAATTTATTAAAAGAGAGTGCTCTCCTTCCATTTTTCAGAAAATTAAAAGGTTAAAAATGTTCTTTCAAAAACAGACGTTGATATCTTCATATGCTCTTAATCTTAATATCTTATCTTAATATATAATATGCTCAGCTTTCATTTTAATTTAAAAATATACATTGTAATTATACAGAATTTTATAAAATTTCAATGATTTAATCATCTCAGAAAAGAGATCTAAATTTTGAAAACCGTAATAAGTATGGTTAAAAGCTTTGATCGTACTTATACCTATATAGAAACAGTAAATAGTTCACGCAATACTGATGAGAGATAAAGTTTCCATATAGCAAAAGCTGATTCTGGAATTAAACAACTGTTTAATATTTTTTATTTTTGCCATTTTAATAGAATGGTAGAAAATAAGCCAATAGATATAATGTTGATGACTAAGCAGTATTATAAAGAAAGAATAAATAAATGGTAAAGATATTTCAAGATATTAAAAGCAATGATAAACAATTTTTTTCAAATCGAATAAAAAATACATGAACATTTCTACATCGAAAAACAACAGAAAGATAGAATAATAGATAATAGAATAAACAATAAATATTTATGTATATGAAATGCTTTGAAGACTTTGAACAGCTGGTTCATTTTCTAGATAAATAAGAACAAAATGAGGTAATACGTATAAAACCGAAACATTGTGGTAATGTCCGTACCAATATTCTGAAAAATAATGTTAACAATAAAATTAAAAACAATATAATGGAAATACAATATAAGTTTCAGTTTGTTAAATAAATATTCTTTATAAAGTGCAGAGTCCATTTCGTGATAAGACTGACCAATTAAGTGAAAGCAACAACAAAACATAAAGTTTTGCAGTAGTAGACATAATACAAATTAATTGCAAATAAAATTAATAGAGAAAGCTCTGTTGCAGAGATGGAAGGTTTTGAAATTGCCGGTAAAAACAATTTCAACCGCTCCTTCATTCACACCTAGAGATATTTATACCTTTTAATCATTTCAAATATTAAATGTGTGATCTTTCAGAATACTAATTAGCAAAAAAAACATGCAATTTAATTATATTGACGTAAACTAACAGGAGATTTGACATATTTAGTTGAACCTAAAAGAGATCTTATATATTTAGTTGAATTTAAAGGAGTATTATACGTCATATTTGATGTTACAACTTGGTGCGACGTCGCTTACTATTACACGTCATACACTGCCGACACTATTTTCAATACTCCCCGACAAAAAAAAAACAACAAATATAGTACATGTAAGCCGACAAAAATCGACGCACCAAGTATGATGTGTAATACCCACTTTATAGAGCACCGAACACAGATTAGAATTAAATAAACTCAAATAGTATAATATATTCACACATAGTGGTTAATGCTACGACACAAAATACTAAACAATGTACCTCGACCGAAAGCTTACATGAAAAAAGCACATAGAAGTGAAAGTAACCCAATTGAAACTCAAACCACAAGAACTAATCTGGCTGATTAACAAGAACTCCAAACTTAATTCTCATAAAATGCAACTTTAGAATACAATAATAAACCCCACACAGACTTACGGAATTACACTCTGGAGCTCTGCTTCTCTATCAAACATTGAATAATTTCAAACAGCTAATTCGAAAATCCTTTAGCAAATAGTGGGTGCCCCTTGATATATGAAAAACACAAATATTCATAGAGATCTTCGTATTAACACAGTCACAGATGTTATTGTCAGCAGCGCACAAAAGTACAAAGTTTAACTCAGAAATCACCTAAACCTACTTGCAAGCAATCTCATCCAAAGCACTGGAACCCAGCGACTCAAAAGGAACTATATAAACCCGGCTATTGAAGAATAACGCCCGACATTTAAACGAAATTGGATGAAGGTTTGACTAAGGACAATTTATGTATCAACAAACTCGCTTTTAATATTGATGTAAATTATTATAAATTTGGTTTAATATTAGAAGAGGCTTTCAAGTAATTCACACTTTGATTTTTTGTTTGCGTTACAAGCTTCCATTGTTATTTTTATAGTCATCAAATAATGAGTATGAAAATGTCATTACATTTAAGACAATATTAAAGTTATAATTGATGTGAATTTAGTTAGTGTTGCCAGAATAATGTAGTTAGAGTCAATTTCAAACTCGTTCTTATGAACAAGGTTAAGAGGGAAGTTCTCTTCTGAACTAGCTATTATAATATTTTATGCTATAACATTTATGTTGTTACGCATATCTAAACAGAGTCATTAATTATTTTATTACTTGTGTAACCTTCAATATAGTCAGAATTTTGTATCAAATTGTTGAAAACCATGGATTAGTATATATTATTTTATTTTATTTTCTCAATAAATGGCACAAACTCAACTCCATTAATTTAAGCCTAAAAGTTAAGCAAGTTGAACATTAAGAATCAACTAAGTAAAGTTGTAAATTCAAACACACGTCTGAGCTGAACCCACAAAATAAAGACAAGGTAAGAATGACTATAATTATTTAAAATCAAGTATGCAGTGAAACTGGAAGACAGACTTATGGTCATGATTATATTAATTCATCTAGTTGAAGTCATCAAAGTTATATATTTTTTAGAGAATTCTGAATCTTGTGTTACAAACACTCGGAGCAAATGGTATGTGTTAGCATATATATACTTAGCATATGGTATGTGATAGGCTTAACCAGCTGTAAACCTTCTATATAAATTGACGATGGTTTTTTTTGAAAAAATTGCCACTACTAGTTGTGAATAATAATTTTATACAATGTTTCCACTGTCAAACTTATGAAAGTGATTAATATAAACACAGTCCGAGTTAACAGATGTTTTCAGTTGACAAATAATTCTAATTTCTTTAATAATATTTAATTAATGTTTATTATTTATTCAGAACTTTCTTTTTTATATAGCTATTCTTATTCTTGAGCACCTTTCTTTTATACTATACATAATAAATTGCTAATATACAATTATCGTCCAATGCTATATCTAGTGCTTAATTTGGTTTTCATATGTAGAGCAAAATATTATCAAAAACATTGGGCAAGCTGTTATAACATAGAGTTAAAAGATATTAAGAACAAAGCTTGAAAAGAGTTTGACATTTCCATCCGTCGATAGTTCATTGCGTTAAAAATTGCTTAAAATAATAAAGAACATTCTGATGCGACAGATCAAATGTGTAGTATGGTATAGTAGTTGTAGCAGATAACGCTGTTAAGAATTGCAAAATTAGACAGTAGACACATATAATATATCTCCACAATTAATATCTACTGATCATGTCCAATAAATTAGCCTTATAAGAATACTAACAAAAGTTTGATCAAAAAGAATTTAATTACTAAGTCAATATAAATGTTATAGACGTTTTAAAACAAAGTGGTAATTTGAACACATGTTTTAAATTACTAATTGGTTGTATTTTTTTATTAGAAACCACATAGGTACATGTTAAATAAGATTAATATCTAAAAACAGCTGTTTATGATTAAACAAGTTTCTTGAAAAATTACAAAAATTATTATAGATATTTGATAATACATTTAACACATAAAATTCTTAATTAAAGACAACATTTTATCAGCAAATATCTGCATCAAAACTATGGAGAAAAAATACTTCTGCTATAAGAAGAGATCAGCACAAATTTACTGTAACGATTGGATGTTGTTTATAACGCAATTAATAATGTATTGAAATATAAAATTTAATTCAGATAAAAGTAAGCTGCGTGGGTAGAAGGCGGAGTGAATATGAACGAATACCAGAGAAACGAAAGGGCAGTTTGAAGTAGTAAAACTCGTACACATACATCTTAAATTTTGGGTGCTACATGTACTCTGTACTCGAAGCGCTGAAGTAAGCTGTTTACACTCGAGTTATTTACTTAAATACTTGAAATTTATTTATTTGACTTGTATTTGTATTTTTTATACACATTTCGCAAGAGTTATAACATTTTCCATAGTCGCAGTTATTGACTTTGTATTTTTACACGCCATTGCTAATGTAATTAATAAATCTTATCAAAACTGTGGCAGGTATTAATGAAACTAACTCAACAACTCTTTTATTTAACGTGTTATAAATATTATTTTTATATTTATATTTAAACTTTGGTCTTGCGTGGATATGAGAATCAAGAAAGTTATGAAGTGGAGAGATCCAAAAATGTATCTTTCACATTTTTCCGCAGAAGCACGTGTCATAAGCGCATGTTTTACACGTGTTTTGCTTGAACTCTAAACCGATATGTAATTAAAAAAACAGTTGTTTTTAATTTTTTAATTATTATAATAAAATTACTATCTCTCACAGCACAAAGTATTTTCTCGCTTAAAGACAGCTTGCATTATCAAGTGTATAACCTTTTTATAGAGCATCTACGAAAACATTATTCATAAAACTAGATTTTTATTTATAAAATATGTTAACCAGAAATGTAAATAAAATAATAATAGTAAAAAACACTTAATGGTAAAAAACACCCAGATAAAAACAGTATCTGTTTCTCGACAAAAAGTTATTTTGCATTTGAATACAAAAACTGGATTGTCTAGAAAAGTATAGCATTTACCAAGTGTTCGATTATTAGCGTAATTATAACTTATGACTCAGAACTGCGGATACTGTAAATACAGTGCGGCTTAGTGATTAAAAAAGTAATCAAAATTAACCAAAATCAAAATGCTATGATAATCTTATTGTTAGAAAAGCTACAACTATTAGATGATAAAAAAAGTATCCCCTTTTTTCTGGTACATCTTATAACTCTGCAACTACAACTCTTAAGGAAGTGCCAGGAATAACTGGACGATCGCAAGTACACTGAATAGCACGACTTTGAAAAAGAAAATAGCACTTAAGAAAAAAAAACAATGCAGAACAAAATATCCAGGTAATGCGAACTTCTGCACTAAAAAGTGTGTTCAAGAGAACACGTGAGTTAATGCTCCTTTCCTCTAAATGTGATTCATCAATTTATATGCATGTAATCTGGTAATTGTAACCACATTTCGAATTTTAATGCCACAAAATTTTCTGTAGTAAATGATATAAACATATACATTAAGTGAAACGTTATTTTTAATTAATTTAACTAAATAACATAAAAAGAAATTTTGAATTGCAAAAATTCTTCTGGTACCCTTCGTCTCGCTTTCTGATTACACCCATATCTCCCATTTATAGTGAAATGGCGAAACCAAGCAAGAGATTAATCAAACGAACTTTGGATTTTTTTATTATGTGATAATTTTTTAAAACAATTAATATTTAATTTTTTTAATATTAAAAATACTGAGGTCCACAACAAACTTATGGCAAGAAAACGCACGTACATGCTATTAAGTGAGCACTATTTAATATGATGGTGCAAATTAACATCGGGTCTATAAATCGGATTCAAATGTAATCTACAGAAAATGTTTTACAGGAAACTAACCACTAAAACTATATTATTATTATTCACATCTTACAGGTTTTTCTATACATGTCTATATTAATGTCTTATTATTTTTTTCTTATTGAGACTATAGAATTTTAAATTTACTAGATTCTAGATTCAGCATTATGTATGGAAGCTAGTTCAAAATTAGATCATATGTAATTTTATTTAATATTTATTTTTGAATCACGTACTTTAGTAAATGATTAAAGGAACTAGTACACACTTTATAGTGTACAATTGATTTTATTACAGGTTACAGTAAGTATAAACCATATAACAGTATTTTTCACTAATTACGAATTATTCTACATATTTCTTACTATTAATATGTTATATCAATTATTACATACATTGAAAGATTGTATGTCTTTATTAAATTCGCAAGTAACTGATTTTTATTATATTTACATTTTATTGAGTACATCTTTTCTTATATGGAATTCTGGTTTGTCATGTTAAATGCAAAATGCACCGAACAGAGTTTATTATCTTTTACGAGTTAGAAAATAATGAAATGTATAATAGATTAAAGAGAGGAAACATTTCTCAATAACCATAAAAACTAAATTAGATAACATTTATAACTCACATATAAAAATTAGAGAATAGCACATGCTTTTAGCACAACAAATCCGATAATATATTAAGAAAGAAGAAAATATATTAACATAATATATTTTGAACGGACACCGTTAGGACCAGCAATCATCTCAAAAGTACTTTGTGTAAAAGACGAAAAGAAGGGATTTAAAGCATTGTACTATATATGTCCATATATAAGAATTTTTATTCAATTATGTACGTTAGGAATAGATATCTGATACCATCTTTTACGAATAAAACGCTTTATACACCGTTTGTGACGAATAAGGTTGAGGTTTCAGTTCATTTGTTGCGCGAATGAGGTTGCAGTCCTAGATACTGCAAGATAATATAATACTTTATAGATTCATAGATATATGTTATGTATATGCATCGAAAAAATTTTTTCCATTTCGTTTCTATCATATATAATTAATATAATATACTAATTACTTTTAATGGTTAATTGGATTTTAGAGCAAACATCAGTTAAAAATTTTTGTTATTTTGTTATACATATATATACAAAGGTTTAGTTGTTAATGGAATATAAAATATTTAAAAAAAATAAATCCAATTAACAGTAAGATGAAAAACAAGTTTATTTTTATATTTAATAATTTGTATAAATTATAGCAAGATTGAAAAAAAATTATAATAAATCATGTATTTGAAATGTTTTTAATTGATTTATTAATTTATTGGCATGTTATTATCATATACAGAGAATAATTGTTTATACAATGATCTTTTAAAATATATAATAATTATTAGTATAGAAAATATATTAATATTTTTAATACAATGTTCAGGCAAATATTTTCTTTAAGAGGGTAATTAAATTAAGATGTTTCGAAACTGTTTACACTGTTCTAAATAAAGCATGTCATATCAATAGTTAAGCCGATTCCATCAATATTATAAGTTTTTAATAAGAATTTTAATTTTCCTTAATTTTGTCTTAATTCTTATTAGAATTTCATATTTCACATAGTTGCATTTGCTAAATTTCCTATTGTATGAATTTTTTATTGAGTTACTACATAAATAATTCAACATATATATATTTATTTTCTATGGTTCTTTTTTATTTAATTTTCTAATGATAAGTAAATGAAGTTATATCTTATATTGCTAAAGAATGTTAATGTTATATTAAATTTATTCTTAGCAATATAGAAGAATTATGGTATGGAAAACTAATTATACAAGAAAACTAATTTTTATTTTAAATTTAAAGTCTATTGTGGAAACAGCATGAATAGTGATTTTATATTTTTCAAGCAAAAATAATTAATTTAATCAATTAATTAAGATCAATTAATTAAAATAAATTAATTATTTACGATATAAAAATATAAAACGGAATATCTTTGCGCAATTTTACCAAATAAACTTACTAAAAAATTTCAGAAACATATATATTTTGGCTATTTTAAACAAAAGATTTGCATTTGTAATATTAATTCATATTTATTTGGAATATATTTATTATTTTATTTATAGTTAAACTCAAAATAGTTTTTGAGTTAAACCGCGGTTACCGCTGAAATCGGCGCAACTACGAATAGAAAACACCAACCAACTGCAATAAGAGATGAAAACAAAAACACAAAATGTGATATGAAGAAAATAACAAAACAGCATAGGAAAAATTGGGAGAGTATGAGAGAGAGAGAGAGAGAGGGAGAGTGCAAAAAACAAAACAAAGACGAACAGTAGCAAATAGTAGCAAAAACGAAAAAATCAAAAAAAAATTTCGCAATGAAAAAATTGTTGTTTTTTTCTCTAATTGTTGTTAAGATGACGACATTTGGTTTTAACTTAAATAACAATGAATAAATTACTACCTTTTAGTTGTTTATTACGCAGAAATTCAGTATTTATTCTTAAAAAAACAGAAGTCGTACATATAAAACAGCAGCTTAAGTATTTTATTTATTATTTTTAAATGCAATTTAGGAGGTAAAAGTAAAATTTTTTTAAAAACATTCACGCTTTCTCTTTACTTTTCTTTTTGACAGAGTATGAATTATGAATTGCGTGCATAGGTATTTTTAGCAATATAAATTTTTTTAAACTTTTTCTTTGCAATTTAAATTGCAACAATTCACTTTTTTATTTTAACACTTTAATAACTTATTTAAGTTACTTTTCAAAGCAACAAATTAGGCAACAACAAAGCACACAATATTCAGTTAGTGCTGTATTAAGCAATTTTCATGCGGGTAAACACACACTGGCACACTTTTGTGTGGCACAAGCGCAGAAACGAAACACCTTCATATTTTAGCTTGCAATTCACTTTATTTGCATTTCGTAACTTTATAACTTCAATTCATTAAAAAAAATTTGGATGTTTTCGAATTTTAAAAATTTATTTTTCTTAAAACTCCACTGCAGCTAAAATATTATCCACATTAAAAACAATATACAATATCGCGAGCAGATTTATATGCACACATACGCAGACACTGTTTTTTTATTCAATGAATTTTACGTTATTTGGTTTATTCTAGTTATACTTTTTTATAGTTGTTAACAAAAAAGCAAACGTTTATAACTTTATACTTCGTTTCTTATTTCTTATTTCTCAACAACCCGTCAACACTCACAACCATCTGCAGTGTAGTCAGAAAACAGAATGAAGACTGAAGTAAACAAGAAAATTAACTTTGCATTGTATTTGCTCCGACCAAGCTGACCATCTTCGGATTTTTGCTTTCGTCTAATCAAAATTTACACTGTATAGAACTACTAAAAGTGTTATACTTTGAATTGTATAAGTGTGCTTCTTAATTGCTTATATATTAATTTAAAATAAGATTTAAATAAAGAGTTTGAATATTTTCGCATAAATTATTAATAACTTTTTGTGTAGAATATAATATTGTATTAAATGAGCTGTCAATATTTCAATAAATTATAAGATATGAAATGTATATGTCTAATATTAAATTATTATAACAGTTTTTTAGTTTTACTTAATGCGTGATTTTAGAATAAAACTTTATTAGATAGCTTTATCCATTCATTACATTAAGTTTTAAAAATAAATTTTAATTATAAATTTATTCAATGAATTTATTAGCGAAAAAAAAATGTACCCAATTGACATATACATATATATAAATACAATGCATTATTAAAATATTATGAACCTCTGAAAATGTTATTATAAATCTGCATATATGTATGAAACTACATATTCACAATATGACGCCACACAATATTTATGGTTTTAGTAGTATGAGAAATAAGTACTTAAATAACATACAACAGCTACGTAAACATACAACTTATTGTTTTTATTTATTAATAAATAATATATATTTAAGTCTAATTTATTAGAAATTTTTATGTAAAAAATATATTTTCAGAACTAATAGTTTAAAGTAATAGTTCTACATCCTAATTAAAATTACTGTTATACAGTATAACACTAGAAAAATAAGCTTTGGTATAAGGTAATAACATGCTTTGCCATGCCTATCATATGAAATTAATAGAATAGTGCCTAACATGTGTTTTTCAGTATTAACAGAAGTTGTTTTATGTAGGTATATTAAGTATAGTTTCAAAACTTTATTGGTTAAATGTTTAGTTACATTTTGTTTTCGTGGATAAGAAGTAAATTGTTTGCCCAAAAAGTTTTAATTGTACAGATTCATGAGCTATGACTTTTAAGTTTTATTTTATCTAAGGAACAGAGTTATTCATCCAATATTCTTACCAAGAACAATGATAATTGTAAAATGCTTTGAACTTTCACCAAGAAAATAAATAAATGAATATTGGTTTCGTCTTCGATGTCGAAGACGATTCTGAGACTAATATATAATACAATTATATATTATAATTATATAGAATATACAATTCTGCTTCCCCAAGGCACACTTTATTGTTAAATAGTTTATGCAGTACACTTACAATTATTTGAATAATATGGGTACTGTCACGTGATCTATTGTGTTAATTACAGCTGTTTTAGCCAATCCTTAGACTTTTAATAAATATTAGCATCTTTGAACAATAAGTCTGGCCTCAATGGCTCGATAAGTCTGCTGCTTAAATTTAGTCTTTCACAAAAATGTGCTAAAACGTAATGATATATATTTTAAAGAAAAGACAGATATTAGTTCTGAAAAGCCAGTTTTACTGAGTTATTACCTTAACCTGTCAGGTATTTCCTGCAAATTTTAATATCCACTTCAATTAGTGCAGCTGCCTATTTAATACTGCTTGAAGTAAGTGGATACAAATTATTCCGTGTTTCCTTATTTTAAATTCAGCTCAGTATCTTAGTTTTTCACAATTTGTCCTCTCATAACACCATATAATGACTATAGATTGATGGCAAATATTCTTCCATTGCTTTCGTGTTCTTCATAGTCTGAATTCCACCACAAAATATACGTTTGTCTTTTTCAAATTCGCTGCAGACCGATACGCATATTCTAACCAATTCTGGCAGATGTTATGGTAATAATATTGGTTCGCTAACATTATGATTTAGAATAATTATGGTTATGATTTAGAATTTCGAAATATCGTATTCGGTACACCATGCCATCGATCAAAACTTATATCCGATTCCTTAACTAAAAATCATATTTTAAGTGTGAGTAACTATGTGTGTATCTCTTACGTTTTCGGAAATACGCAGTTTCCATCCAATAAACTCATACCGACATCCTGCAGAAAATTCCTTGCAGCAATCTAAAATACTAATTATATATATGTAGCTATAGATCATACGAATTCCTAATTTCAGTTAGAATGGGCTTCTTATTCTAAAAGAACTTTTTCTGGTTCTTATTCATAAAGAATTCTTTTTACTTTTGACAAGCATCATGTAATTTTATATGTACTCAAACTTATGACTACCTAAAAATCATCTAATACTGTAGACAATAAAATTCAATAAAATTAATAGATCATAATTCCTTTCCACCGTTTCAGCTAACTCACCGTAATTCGACCATGACCCTTTTCGCTTGATGTTGTCGTGAATGATCCACTTTTTATCACGTCACCAATCACCAACCGCTTTAGAAATGGGTGGACCTAGTTGCCATTCATCAGCGATTTACAGTTAGAAATTCGATTTATGCGGTTTTTTTGTATTAACTCGTATGGCACCCATACATCGAGGTTTGTTTCGTATCCAGCCTTATTCAAATAGTTCCAAACGATTTTTTTGTGCAATCTTTAGCTCTTGGGCAATCAAAACAGTGCTTGCACGGTTACGAGACGATTGCGATTCATGATTTTAGCGACATTTTTGATATCTTTGATAACGAAATTATCGAAACAGAATCGACGAAAACAAAATTGCGCACGATTGGCTGTTACAGTATCAGGATCATACACCCTATTCACGGTTTCAGACGCCTGGCTTGCATTTTCGCCTTCTTTAAAGACAAACTGTAAAATATGGCGCATTTCTTTTTGCTAGTGTCCATCTTTGAAGCGCGGTCAAACAAAACTAAGCGCCGGTCATCCAAGTACCAAACTGTCAAAAGTTTTTTAGTACGAAATCTTATCTCTCTAACACTATCTAATGTAACTCTTTCGGACTTATAGGTACAGCACCGCATACAAATAACTAAAGCCATCTATTAAGAAAATAAATAAGTGGTCCATGTTCCAATGAGCTCCATTATTCTTCATTTGATTTGACAGTTTAATGGCACATAAATCATTCGCAACTAAAATTTATTCGTCGAAATGTGTAAAATTTTTTAAATGAGTTTTAAATATCAAAGCCTATAATCACATATGCACTTCCTAAACCGCAGGACTAATATGTTTTTGAAATACTCTATCAAAAAAGGCTTTCCGATTTTTTTACTAATTTAGCAACAAAATTCAAAGTTCAACAAAATTTATTTGTTTCTTCACTCAATCTAAGCTTAAGTATCTTCATTATCGTTCCAAACTAATCATTGTTATTTAAGGAAACAAACATCCTTCATAAGTTTTTCCATATCGTCCGTTTGGCTCTTGCCAAATCGTCTCGGTTGTGATTGTCATTTGTCGTAAATATTCCGAAAGCACTGAGTGCTGTCATGTTGTTGCAATGTTGTGTGCAATAAAAAATTACATTATAATCATTACATTCATGAGCATCATCAACTCCTTGTCATCATTATCAACAGCATCGCCATCACTAATAGCGCAATCAGCAGTAACGCACAGTTGACAGCAAAAAATAGTTCATCTTAAAGCTTCTTTCCTTTATTGAGCAATTTTTCGTCCTGATGCACAAACGCAACTCTGGTCTGTTTTCTTACGACAACAACGACAACAACAACAACAACTTTTCACATTTCTAAAAGGACATTTTAACAGGAATGAATTCTACTCGACACTCTCATTTCATTTCACGTGTCTGAACTGCTTAAACGTGTTTCGTAAAAGAATTTGTGGTCCCAAATGGTGAAGAATTTCAAAGGAAATCTTCATTTCATCAAAGTTAAAAGTTTGTGATGAAGTGTGGCAAAATTTATAATGACAAAAAGTTTTTAAATTTTTTTTCTTAACTTTCAAGAAATTTAGATGAAACTTAGTAAAATATTCCTTAACCGTAATGAGAAGTGGATAAAGCAGAAACAATGTAATTTATCGCTTAATTGTTACATGCTGAGGTGTGTTAATACCTCCCAATAAGAGTAACCCTGATTTAAATAACAAGATGCTGAAATCTATCGGTGGAATATAAAAAGGTCTAACATCCGTAATGATTATATATGCTTAAGACATTTATGAGCTGAAGATCATAACATTTATTTTGCCACATCACTGCAGAGAACAAATGATTGCTAAAGGACGGGATTGTAGAAAAATAAGGAAACCCTGAAGACAACAAGAGGAAGAGATCTCGGTGCTCAAATGTTCGAATAATTCCATTGAAACAAACAAATGTTCAGTTTTTTTCAATTGAACTATCAAAGCTATGGGGTAGTACTACATACGGTTGTTTACGGGAACGTTTGCTAAAAAAGTTTCAGCTTACAAAGCTTCATTTAGTATGGATGGTCTCAGCCACCATTTCTTTTTCTCAATTCGGGTATGACATTTTAAATTGTATTTTTATGAAATATTCGATTATATATCCCTTAAATATTTATTATTTTAAAATCCTCAGATAAATTTTGTTGATAATAAACATTAAAATTGAATATAAAGTACCTATTCAGTGAAAGATCCTTTTAATCAGATTTGATTCTATCATTCCCGTCATTATCTTTACCATATAAATTTATTTGATCATCAGCATTAACTTACTTATGTCATATTCATTACTTCAAATGTAATGGAGGCAGCGCAGATACGACAAGTAGGAATAGTATACAGAATTCAGTCATATATAAGTTTATTATATGAATAAAAAAAAGTTATGAACGTTTGGTTCACTTAATAGCCCAAGTAAAAGTGAATGAGGATGCTTTTGTGGATTTGTGAGCTACCAAAGCTCACAACGGTTTCCAGTTAACCTATATTATACCACGGTAAACTGAGCAGCTTTAAGGCACTACGACGATTCGAACATACAAATTAAGTACGGCTTTGATTTATGAAGACTGGCATTGAGCTTCAAATTTGGCGGGGTACAAGCTCAACCTTTGTACTAGCAGTCTCAAAAAATGATTTACGAATAATTAAATGTAAGACATATATCCAATAGGACCACTGATAAAGTATGGTCAGTCAAAAATTTAATTAATTAAAAATAATACCATAATAATACTGTTCGAAAAAATCTCTCTATAAAAACAATATGTTATTTCTGTAAAGAAAATTGCCTTCGTCGTCAAAACTGACTTTAAAAGTCAAATTTAATTAATGTGTAGTGTAACTTCCTTACCAATGTCCAGCGCTGACCAGCTGGAGAAAGATTGTGTTGGGACACCATTGGGTTGATGATGATTTGGCAGGCAACTTCAAGCAAAATGAGCTGCTTGCATTAACAAGCGATGTAGTTATGCGAACGCTTTAACTCAATAACGACATCCGAGAATCGAAAGACGAAAAAAGACCCAAGTCTTTTCGTGGTCTACTTTGGTTAATACTTCATTTTAGTGGGGCCACTTGTTGGACGGTGCGCTATCCGAACGTCACACAATATAAACTGCCTTAAGCATATCACTTTTAACACAGAGTATTTGGATGTCATGAGATTAGGTGTACATAATACTGCTACAAACTTATTATAAAATACTAGGAGAACTATGTCGATAAAAAGTTCCTAATAAATATCGGTGGTAAGTAAATCGGTGATACTACATTAGAGGTACATTAATAATTAATTAGTATATTATTTTTGCATTACTTTAAACAGGATATTAATATGTTATGTCCTTGTGAACTATTTATCTGTTCTGTATGTCATCTCCTACCCCACCTCCATTCATATTCTAGTAATGAATTTTTAGTAAAATAATTTGTGTTATTACAAAGTATTTGTATTTCCCTCAGGAGGTGGTCCAAAGGCAACATAAAATGCACAGTCGCTTTAATATTTCAGATTTCGGAATGCAGTAATTTGCAGATTTTGGCTGTGTGAACTCGTGAATTGGCTGCAATTGCCGTGTTCATTGCAGTTCGCTTAATTCAATTGCATCTCGCCAAAGTGTACAAATTAGCAAAATTATGAACATTATTTTCGCTTTGCTTGAAATTGAATTTTTAATTTTTTTTCAGTTTTGGGATTCTGTTTGCTTTCTGACCAAACTTTAAATTGGTTTTTCCCATTATAAATGCGGAACTCGCGCCTTTCCATGGACGCATTGCGTTTTCGCGGGAAGCCATTTACATTTATTTAATTTTCATCTCAAATATTTGTCAAAATTTATTAAAATTTTCACAAGCTACGCGATTTAATTAAACATATTTTCAGAGTAGCCCGGAATTTCGAATTATTTTAATGCATTTGATTTCATTTTTAATGAGTTTTACGTTCCGAACAAATTTCCAGCAGAGCTAATTGAACAGTGAGTGCGTCCAGCATAAATTACTGCAAAATATCCTTTTATGTGGAGGATATGGAACTCTGATCTCGTCCTGTTGAAAAATCGTGCTATAAAACTTAAAATATGATCTAAATTGTTGAAAAACATTTCTCAAATTTTATATTTGAATAAGTAAAATATTTAACAATTTTCCTTTCAATTCTATTTGATTAATTTGCATCTAAAAAAAATGAACTTTACACATTTTGAACCATTTTTCATTCAAAATCTGATAATGGCAAAGTGCAAATTGAAGTTCAAATGTAACGAAATGCTATTCTTCATCTGCCAAGGACTCATCCATATGCGTTAGTTTGTAATCAATTTTCAGCAAACTCTCAAAAATATTTATTCCACTCAATGCTTCCAATGCTTCTATTTCTGTCTGAATGCAAGTACTTGCATGTAACCTAACTATGAGTTCCTCTTACTTTGTGGGAAGATAAAACGAATTGTCTAAGTACACAAAATAACTTTTCAATGGAATTGTTGTACAATTATGAAAATTTGTGCAAATTTCAGATATAAAATATCAGAATATATGAGTGATTGTGCCAAACAATGACTCAAATGTCTTAATTGCACTTAAATAATTGATGCACATTCAATTATTTTTAAATAAATGTTAGCAAAATTTGCACACAATACGAGACGTTGTTCAGATCTAACTTTGCCCCTAAGACCTTCACAAAGGTTTGCATAGATAGTTTTGAAGAACTTAAAAACTTAAAAGTTTTTGAATAAAATATTTGAAATTTATTACGTCTAAGCTTACATTGTTAATAATAAATGGTCTTTGGGTTATATGTGCATACTTCTTTGTACTTTAAATTGAATGGAAATTAATATTTTATTTATAAAGAATTAGTAGAATAATAGTAATAAATTGTTAAAAAACCATAATAAAAATAATATTTAATAAATAATAAGGTCTAGAAATTTGGGGATCTATACAGATAAAGATAAGCGGCACCTAATCGCCAAATGCTTAAGAGTGAAGAATGCAAGTAAATAATTAAAACCGTGGCTTCGAACCGAAACCCAACCGAAAACCGAAGAAATAGACCGAAACCCGAAGCTGAACCAATATATTCTTTTTTATTGAACCGAAACGGAAAAAATTCAGGACTTCGAACCGGAACCGAAATGAAAACTAAAAAAAACCCATATTTTTGTCGGAGCAAAAACCGGAATCGAACCATTATATTTTTTTGTTTCGAACCGGAAGGGAAAAAATTCAAAGTTTCGAACTGGAACCCTACCAAAAACCGAAAAAATCGATATTTTTGTTGGAAGAAAAACCGGAACTGAACCGATATATTTTTTTTTGTTTTGAACCGGAACGAAAACCGAAATGGAAAAAATTGTGGTTTGAAGCCCTGGTTAAAACTAATATTAAAGCGCGTGTTATAACTCATAGGACTCGTAGTACTTGAGTATGGAAATTTGGGAATAAAGGCAAATATATTCAAGAAGTTATGAATCATAAAAAAACTGAGTATCTTAAAATGGAAAAAAAATTTTAAAACGAAATCTAACTAGAATGTCTTAAGACTATACCATAAAGTGAGACAATATACAACACAACTCCAATTATGAATTATTGTATACTTAGAATATAATTATAAAATACCACACTTTATTGGAATATTTAATAACAACGATGAAGAATGAAATTTGATATATTCCAATTTTAAATAATACTGTAATAATATCTGAAGAATAATAATGCTTGAAGAAGCAATCTATACTACGTATAGTAAGATCTCGTTGTGAAGAATCGAATACGGTTTGAGCTCCTCAAAATTATTCTCATTGCACTGAATGCAGATTTATATTAGTCAGTTTTGAAAGTCTGGAAGAAGGAGTAAAATCTGATTGAAAAGCTAGGATTTATTACTTCTTTTCCAAAAAGTAAAAAATTATAAAAAAAGCAAAATTAATTAAGAATATTAAAGTGCATAATACGCTGACAAACTGTATTATTACTTTAACAATTGTGGAAAACATGAGAATGTCATCTTAGCTATCAACTTTAATCTGATGCTGCATATGGTTATAAAAACTCTGTAAGAGTTGTACTCTTACACATAAATTGACTTAGGTATGTATGTGCATATATACATATATAGACGTTATAGGGATTTTCGTCAGCCTTTTTAATTAGCTATCGAAAACATATTTAAAAATAGTTGAGCTTACAAAAAATATTAGTTCACATAATCTTAAAAACCATGTACACATACACTTTAAAACAATCAAAAGATTTGATATATCTAGGCTTTATTTTTTGTAGAACAGATGATTCACTCTTTGCAATTACAGACCACATAATTCCTTTTATAAAAGCATACTATATACATCTTAAACTTTTGAAATTAAGCTCGTAACAAGGAACAACAAATTTAGAATTAATAAAAAGCTAATGCGACCATTTCTAATATGTATAACAAATAACCTTTATAATATATATATAACCTAATACGCATATCTACATAGCAAATGGTCTGTAATATCTGATGGTATCTGCTCTGAGATGATACCTTTAAAATTCTTAATAAAACTGAGCTGACGCAATTGACGTAAAACAAGACTGTTATTCAATTTGTTAAAGCAGAGTCTATAAGATCGATTAGTCAAGTTATCAAAAAACCCGGAAAACGAAACACTGGAATGCATCCTTAAAAGAAAATAAGAAGACTTTGGTGCAAGAGCAATATTATTAAATTAATGACTGGATGCAATTGAAGTGGAGTAAAAAACTACGATGTTCTAAAAAGACGTCTTAAGATTCTTAAACTTGCATATTGTAGAAGCATTCTTTGAATTCTTTAAAATTTTAATGATAAATAAAATTAGTCAGATATAAATCAAAAAAATTAAGATCGTGTAACAGTTTTTAATATACAGATTTAATGTACAATTATTTGATATAACATGAAATATCCACATTTTTATAATTTTTAAATACCTTATAATATAAAAAATGCTTCCACATTCTAGTCACAGAATAATTATACCTCAATTTATTCTTTCTTTGATAATAAAGAGATTTGTTTGCATGGCGTATTTGGATGGGAAGAATTTGGGTATAAATCCCCTTTTATAATACATAAATTGTGTGAAGTGTAAAAACACTGCCAAATAATATTTTCTTGTATATACCCCCGTTCGACACAATCCTGGTATGCCACTGCTGGTTTGCGTATTAAAAAAGGACATAAAAATATAAACCTTAACATATAATGAACATGTTGATGTTTCAGAAATAAATATAAATTTTTTTATATATTAAATATATATTAGTAGTTGCTACAATTTAAAAAAAATTGAATATACCGTAAATTTTTTTTTTTAGTCGAAGATATAGAAATATTGTACATATACAAATATTCAGCGATGTGATTTAGGCACGAATAAAAATTAAATTTATGAAAGGAATACAAAACTTATTCAATTAGAGCGATTTGAAAAAAGGCTTTGAATAATTAAATTAATTAATAATTATTTACAGATACTAATTAGTGACAATATTAAGAGACCGGAAGTGTGTTTAGTTTGAATATTCATTAACTTCCTGTATTTCCTAGGAACTATACATCCATCGCCTCTCAAAACATATTTACGTATTCTGATAAACTTCAAATAAAAGACTTGCACAAACAAATAAATATATTCTACTTTACATTTATTTGTGAAATAAGTTCATGTTACTTAATTGAAAACCCAAATGAGTTACGAACTAATTAAGCACGTGACATAGTCAAAACTTGGAATTTCTCCAAGGAACAATTGAGAAACGCGTGTTTGTCTTGAATCACAATAACACAATTCTATGACAAAATACGAGTTTACAATTGTTGAACTGACTTGGAATGTTGAAATAAAATAAGAAATTTTGTAAAATTTACATATATAAGCTGTAGGAATTATAATATTCTTAGCTCTTGAATTACAAGTTTAATAGAAGAACAACAAACAGAACAGTAATTCCTCATAAAAAGGGTACTCGGTGCGTATGAGTGATATTCACATTGCAACACAGTATGCACTGAATGCAGCAGATAAATTTTAAACTTGTATTATGATATACAAATATAATGCAGTCTAATGTAGAAACTTCAAAATCCTCTAAAATTCCTTGAAGTATATACATAATGTATATATATAAGATAAACTTTAAAGAAATAATAAGAAGATCACAAAAAGTTATTTTCCCATTACATATGTAAATTAAATGAATGTAATGCTCTCAGAATTAAATTTTTAAAATATATTTATTAATAACAGAAAATAGTTTTATATGACAAACAAAAATATAAAATGACATATAAGACGCATAACACGATGAAGATGCTGTTTTCGAACACCAAATCTAAAATAGATACTTTGGATAGACACAATGTGATTTATCAAATTAAATGTAAAGGTGATGGATCCAACATATGCAACCAAGTATATGTTGGTAAAACAAAAAACAAGTTAAAGACGCGTATAGCCGGACATAAACACAGTATCAAATATAAAAATAATATTGACTCAAAAACAGCACTGGCATCACACTGCATTACACCAAAACATGAGCCAGACCTTGTTAACATAAAGGTGTTACACCAAGAAAATCATCAACAAAAACGCTTTTTCTTAGAGATGTTATACATCCTTCAAACTCCAAGTGACAACAGACTAAATTTCAAAAGTGACATACAACACTGTGCTCAGGTGTATAAAAACACCTTCGACAAATCCGGAAGAGGATAAATATATTTTTCATATATATATGTTATTTTTATGATTCTTATAGGCTAAGTATTAAATATTTTCCAAATACATATGTATGTTTTATGTTTCAATGTAAATGTAATTTATTATTGTTTCTATGTAATGTATACCTTAATTTTAATTACAATGTATTTATATGTATTGTTCACCGATGATAACTATAGATTATAGTCGAAGTATTGGACAATAAAAATCTTATAAAACTAAATAATAAATTTTTTTTTTTTTTAAAATATCATTATTTAATAACTGACCAATTAGCCCGTGAAATAATTATTTTTAAGAAAATAGTTTTAATAAATATTTCAATAGAAGTAATAGTATACGTTCATATGTTAAAAGTTATATATTATAAAGAGATAAATAAAAAGTTGGAAATGAATACATTGACTTCATCATGAATGAAATGACTTCATCATCAATACTGAAATGCTTCAGTAAAAACAAAATCAGTGAATAATGCAAGTAATGCCAATGAAACAGTTTTATTGGAGAAGTAAATTAAGAAATGTGTTTATTATTAATGAGTGTGATTGGTATTTTATAACCAATGACAAAGTCTCTTATTATGATAGAGAAGAAGTTCTACTTATATTATAAGTGGAAAAGTATAGCTAAAATAATTTACTTTTAATGAATTAATAAATGAATTTTTGGGTTGGTTATTTCGCTGTTTTCAATACTGCCAAATATCTATCATTTGTGGTGTTTAAAACTATTTCTGGTTTAATTATCTGTATGTATTAGACTATAAGTGCTAACAATTAACCCCGTCAAAATTCTAATTAAAATTTACTTCACAAATATGGCTCAGTGTCAATATTAAAATTTATTTTAATTGATCGATTTTTAGTTGATCGAATTCGCAGTTTTTTTAATTGTTTTTCCCAACAACAATATATAATCCTTCGATTAATGAAAAATAAACTTAATTGGCATAATTGAAACTTAAGGATTAAATGACAGCAATAATAATTAATATAAAAATATGTAGGGGGTCATTTCAATGCTATATAAAATAAAATTTCAGCCTCTGGAAAAAATTACAAAATAATGAGACATAGTGAATATTTTTAAAGTTTGAAATTAAACTTCAAAATCAAACATAATTATTTTCTTATATTTATATATTTTACTTATATTTAGATAATGGCCTCTGTATCCAAATCCTTATATCACTAATAAAATGTAGCTTATTTCCAAATATTTGTTTTGAAACTATTGATTTGATTGTATTGTTAAAACCACAATCAGCAATCTTATAATTTATATCAATGCTACTGCATTTCAATGTTCCAAAATTGTTAACTACTATGTGGTTCATATAATAATCCCACCGATCCTTCTATTAGCAAAAATATGAAAAACACTTCTCTCCTAAGCGAGCATTAGCTAAATTTTTATGATCAGTTGTCCTCATCAGCATCACAAACGGGTGAAATAGACAAAGGAGTGTGATTCAGTGTATTACAACATTTATATTTAATACTATGCATTTTATTTATTTTACCTGGTACATATCCCACTGTATAATTATTTATTAAAATTTTATATAATTAATATATTTCTCTTCTACTATCACGAAAACCTTGAGCTGATGCTAGTATAAAAAAGAAACCTTTTACCTTTCAACTCAACCAATGTCTTCCAAGCCAAAATCTTTGCTGTAAAAGAAACAGATTTACTGGTTTAAAAAAAGAATCTACAAAATGAACAGATTCCAAATTTTTTTAATATTGCTCCAGTTGCGCTGTACAACCATAACACAAAATCAAAGCTAAGGAAATAGTTCGAAACTTATCTGAACTTAGTGAATAACCAAAGCATCCTCCGCAGTGGAACAAATACTGACCTTATTAAAATCTACTCAAAAACATGTTTATACACATTTTCTAAAAAAAACTCCAAACTAAAACAGCCACGCTAGAATTGATCGGGAACAAATATGCTACCATGCTGAGTCAACATCGAAGTATTGAAACTCATGGCGGTTGTAACAGATACGCAGGAAACGCAGGAAGGAATAGATGAAATTATTTTCCGTATGCCCAGACCTGGCTGGATGAAGCCTTTACACTATGAACGTTTTTAATTGGCCTGGCAGAAATCATGAACATGCGTCTTTAAAAAATAATCTCCTTTCTCAATCGCTAAGTTATGCTTAAAACATAGACTTGTATGACTAGATGTGTGATGTAAAAACATTCATTATTTTACCAGGAACTAGCATGTTAGTATGTTATGATGTTAGTATGGGAAAGTGTATGAATATGAATTTGTGGCATAAGAAAAAGGGGATCTGAAATAACAACAATTTGCGCTATATAGTACTTAAATGAAGTTTTACTTTGAAGCTCATATTAATCTTAATTATATTATTTTTTGTGCATTGTATGTGTAAAAGAATGAACTATAATAAACTTTATTTATCCTCTAACTTTTGTGCTTTATATCAAAAAGTTTATGCTACTTAAATTACTTTATATAGAGATTATATTAATTTATCTTAATGAGATAATAAAATAAATAATTAATTGAAAAATATATAAATATAGTTCGTCATACTAAAGTGGTACAACTTATACATGGTGTACATTCATCGGTTTATTAAAGTTGTAGTATTGTGAGTTTCATTAAAATCAACTCTTGGACTCGTATCCTTACAATTAACTGTAAATAACTTCCTTCAAATGATTTATATAATTTTTAAATATCTTTTTTTGTCTGCCACCTAATCCAACCTATATACATTTATTTATATCATGTTCATCTTAAATAATTGGTGTAACTGCAGTGATATATTCTAACCTAATCCTATGATTCATAAGTTATTTTAAATATTTTTTTAATAGCATGCTCGTATTACATAGCATGCGAGTATTAGTCAAGAAAACTCAGTTTTTCAAACCGAAGTACACGCAACTGAACTATATGTAAGGGAATATAAACGGAAACCCGACACGAGCAAAAACTATATATTTTCTCTGACAGTAAATCAGCACTCCTAGCACTACGCGCATCTCGAGTGTGGCAATACTTTGTACTTCACAAAGACCTTTCTGAAAAGAACAAGGTCCACTTATTATGGATCCCAGGGCTCAGCGAATTTGAAGGAAACGAAAAAGTAGATGAACTAGCCAGAAAAAGGTAGGCTTTATTAGGTTACAACCATTCTGCGGGGCTTTTTCAAACGCAAAAATGGAAAGAGCAGCTCAGCCTGCAGACAAGATAAAGAATCCATGCCGTATGGATCAAATCCCAGAACTAGGGAATTACTTCTGCTGAACAGAAGTGGCATCCGACTTGTAACAGGACTCTCTTTGGACATTGCGGAGTTAAAAAGCAGCTATTAAACCTAAGTATTACTAGAGACGATAGCTGCAAACTTTGTTACGAAGAAGAGGAAACTCACAACACATTTTGTGTCACTACTGATAGTCTCGCCAGACTCAGATTTCGGTACTTATCTACTGTCTATCGACTTATAACCGAATTAGGCAACATTATCTTCAAAGGACATAATGGCGTTCTTAACTGCTACTCGTCTATGGAACTGAAGTGAGTATGTCACAATAATCCTCAAAGGATGCAGTGATGTACTGACAAGTTCCCAACTCGCAAACAATTTAGATTTATCAAAAAGTGAAATTGAAGACAATATATTTTTCATATATTTTTATAAATAATATAATATTATCAATTAGTTTATAGTTTGAAAAACAGAAGGAAATTGGTAGCAATTATCATTTGCATGAGCTATCATTCGCAATTTAAGCGCAATATGGATGTGAAGGATGTTTACAGTAGCTATTTTTGTATTCTTATTATAAAATATATGTTAAACTGATCTTGAAATGTACGTACATTAAGACTGAAAAGTTTTCGGAAATTCTCATTTAAAATTCGCGCGCTGTATATTTTTCGATATTTTAAGTTTATGTAGTTTGGCAGCACTGTCCTTAATTACTATGCCAAAAATGAGCGCGATCTGTCAGACAGTTCGTTTACGGCAGCTGTTGAAACCAGTTCACCTCATGTAGTGCGTTGCGAAATGTCTTCGACGGTCGTACGACCGTCCTGAAAGGCTTTGTACCACTCATAAACTTGAGTTTTCGATAAAACTGATTCCCCATAAGCCTTTTTGTAGCATTCGCAACGATTCTGCACACGAAATTTCGTTCGAAACACAAAATTTGATGCAAACTCTTTGTTCAATATTTTTTTCCATTGTTTTTTTTTTCGCAACGCACTACTGAGGTGAACTGGTTTCAACAGCTGCCGTAAACGAACTGTCTGACAGATCGTGCTCATTTTTGGCATAGTAATTGTCCTTAATTGCTGCCAAACTACATAAACTTAAAATATCGAAAAATATACAGCGCGCGAATTTTAAATGAGAATTTCCGAAAACTTTTCGGTCTTAATGTATGCACAACGTAGTGGAAATTCATTGTTAAAAAACCAATTGTTAGAGATTACCTCTGTATTCCAAGTATTTTTCTGCTGAAGATATACATATATTGTTAAACACTATGTATGTAGTTGTACTGCAGGTCATCTTAACTTAATATTCGTAATGTTAAAAATAGTATAATTAAATAAAATTGCTCTATTTATTACTTTACATTATGAAGTTAATGAAATTTTATGACTAGATGGTGACTAAGATGGTGACTTCAATACAATAAAAGATTACATGACCCACTTTACAAGCCATTTTTCCTACTATAGAATATATTTTTAAGATACTAAGATATTATGCATTAATAAAAAATAAAATAAATTTATTACTTCGCTCTTCGGTCTTTATTTAAATCTAAATTTATATATTTTCAGTCTGTTTTAGTCAAGCTCTAGGAAAATTATAAATCGATTATATTTTATTTGAATAAATTTATTATAGTTTGTCTCGTTCATTTTATTGCTCAGATTTGATTTTAACAGAAACGATTTGCATTGTGTAATAAATAAATAAATGCACATCTTTTATGCTTGCAGAGTCAGTCCTTCGAGTACGCGGATCCGAGTACACGCAAAAGCACACCGCCACATCGGAGCATTAACGATAAACATGTAAATCTGTAAACATTCCCATAATCTCTTTTCATCTCAGAAAAGACATTGCCAGCCATCGCAAGCATCGCTACAGTTGCTGCCTAAGAAAATTCCATTTCCGCACGGATTTACAAAGGAGCAGATAAAGCGAAGGAAAGCGAAAAAAAATCGACGATAAATTCAAATAAATTGTGTTAATTTAACCGCAAGGGAAGTTTAAGTTACTCAAACCGTACATTCCGCACCGCAGATACAGATACGCAAACGGTAGTTGATGAAGATGGTGGCTGAGAGATGGCTAGATGGCTAGATGGCCGTGATGGCAGCTGTACGGCGGGGTCATGCAAAATAGCGTATTTAGCATTTGTGAAGAAGATGGAAAATAATGCACGAAACACAATACAAGAAAAATGTTGGCAGAAGTAAATTTATGTAAGAGAATCTGAAATGTACAGGAGGCAGAAGAAGTAGAACGATGAAGATGTATGGTCCTCTTAAATTATATTAACCACTGGAATAATTTGCTTTATTCATAAGGAGGCATTCAAATGACAGTGCGTTTTTCTCTACTGTTTTGTAATAAAAAAAAATGAATTTTACATGAAGTACAAGGAAATTAAATTTTTTGTTTTAACAAAGATTTTATCATTTTACAATTTAATAAAAAATGTTGCATGCCAATGAAATATTAAGTCACTTTTTCATGCATATTTATAGATACATTTTGTGTCAATTAGTAGAAAACTTTTATTTAACGTTGCGTAAAATTTATGCTACGACAATATTTATTACTTTACATAAAGCACATTTTTCATTAAAAGTTATTAATGTTATTATTGTTAGAGGATATGGCACTGCGATCATCGGGACTATTGTGCCCCCTTCTGGGTTTAGAGTAGGTCTCTAAGCCCTACTGTGTCAATAAAAAGTAGCATAGAACCTACTTTAATGAGTTTTATAGCCTCTTCCGCAAGAATATATATTCCAAGAAGCCTATTCCATATGTGTATTAGCGCAGAGCATTCTAACAGCACATGAGTGACTGACTCATCATTTTCTTCACAGAATCTACAGTTTGCATCCGTATGTATACCCAGATGGTATTTTAGTTTAAATTTTCTAAGTTTCTGGGTATCTCTTATTGTTATAGGTACCAATAAGTGATTTGCATTGTGTTAATTCTGATATGTTATCCCTGTGGTCCTTTTTATTCTGGTCCTCATTTATTTTTCATTTTCTCAATATAAGTTATTGACATTTTAGCCGTGAATAAAATGGTTTTCATTAATCTACTTTTCAATGATGTTCCTCGCAAGAGCATTAACATATCTGTCAACATATATACTAGCTATGCTAGCAAGAAATAGCCAGACTTAAACTATGTATGTTATTCGTAAAGCAAGGCAGTTACTTATACAGTAAGTAACTTTGTAACAGTCAAAGCAACCCTCTCAGTGTTAATCAAGGTTATGACTAAATAATAAATAATAACGTGAGTCACTACACTTAGCACATATCAGTGCAAAAATGTATATAAATACCATAAATTATTTTTTGCATGACTCAGTATATCAACCAAGAAATGTAATACTCGTAGTTATATTAAATTAATCATAGAGGGAGGTATCAGTGTTATGGCCGGAAGGAACTTACACTTCTCAAAATAATATCATGGCATGGCTCTTCCAAGTCATTTATTAACAAAACGGTACCTATGCAATATTAGGACAGAAGAGGAAGTTTAGTTGCCACTAAAACCAATGTCATTTAAGTTCAAATATAAATGTTTGATAAATTTATCATGGAGAAAAAGTTTGATAATATCACATATTTTTAATTTTATAAAAGTGTTACAGATATAAATCGTGGACATTTAGCAGTGTGTAGATATCATTCAACAACCCCATACTATCCTTGTCTGATGTGTCGTCCGTATTAAACAATTTAAGAACTAAGTCTGAATATGTTCTTTATTATCTTCTTTTTGTTCATTTTTTCTTTTCTTTCAAAATTTTCTTCTATCTTTTTTTCTTCTCTTGTTTTTCAAATGTTGAAACTTTTCAAACGTTCTAAAAAATTTTAAAGAGACATATTTTTTAATAATTTTGTTTTCGAAACGGACTAATTGGTCCATTGTGGAAGAATACACTTTGTTAATAAATCACCAATATTTCGATTATATTATTAGAAACCTATTTTTTTTACAGTATTTAACTCTCTGAGTAATTACTATTTTACTAAATTTATTAGAATGAAATATTGTTTAAAGTACCAGTAATTCATATTAAATAAACAATAGTTTTTTGTTTTCTTGAGTGTCGACCAAAAGGTATCAGTCACTGATTATGAATCATTCATAGCAGTGAAGAAGTGTACTAGAAATTTTCTTTATATGTTCTTCATAATGTTTATAAATATCAGGTACTTGTAGGTACTTGTACATATGAGAGCCACAGTGGCGTCCATGGAACTTAACTCACCAGATAATATAACTATTAATCAGAATGTAATATGATTTATCTGTATCATGATTTAAAGATTGAGTCATAATAATTTATTTATCATAGCATATTGTTATCATTTGTTGTTATATCTTGAAGGCTGTAAATATGTAGAACTATTTTCTATAGAGGAGCAGCATTTTATATAAATTTTAAATATCTTTGTTTACTTTTAATTATAAAATATAATTATATTTTTATTATTTACTTTAACAGAAACTAATAGGTATTTAATAGAGAGGTTTCAAAAAGTAGTGAATTACAACAACAACAAAATTCTTATATTATTTTAATTAATTGAATTATTGGCTGACTATACAGCTATTTCGGGTATTGCCAAATACCCATCATCAGTGATTTTGGAATTATTTCTTGTATTTAACTATTGGTAAGTAAATTTTTTGAGATTGCAACTACCAAGGATAGATCTCGTGCCCAGCCAAATTTGAAGCTCAGGGTCATTTGTTGTTTTATATATTAGAACGAAATCATAAACCAGTTGCAGAATAATTGAATTTATTAATTATATTTTTATTTTTAATTGTTAAATTTCAATGATAATTAATCGTATAATTTTCTCATAGAATAATAATCCATTCTTTCCGGGATTAATAGAACAAAGCTTTATGAGAAACGTTGCGATGGAGAAGGAAATGAGTCCATCCTACTGCTCGTACCACCCGCTGAAGGCAGCCATACGGTATCGAAAGCAAACAATATTTTTAAAAAAATTGCAATTTTATTTTTGGGTAATATATTCCAAATTTATATCAGAATATAGTTTTATTATAATTAAGTTTATATATGTTTTGGGTGTAGTATGGATTGATTCACAAGTGTTATGATATGAAAATCAAAGCAAGGATTTGGCCTATCGTAACTATTATGAATATGTAAGTCTTATTAGGCCTTTAACGTCTTTAATGAAATACAATCTTCTTCGTACTGTTACAACATAATTATATATACCTATATGTATATACATTATTTCATGTCAGGGATGTGAGCATATAGGAAAGAATTTCATTAAAACTTGTATAAATTAAATTATATTATACAAATCATAAAATGCCGATTTCACAATACACAATAATCGTATTTTATTTTATAGCTCCATACGGTATTAAAGAATAAAATATTGCTGTCATGCAACTCAAATGTGCTTTATAGTTTATTTTTTGCCTGTTTAATATTGATTTAGTATCACTAGGTGCCAATAGATCATTGTGTGGCTTATAGACAACTATGACAATATAAGGTCCAATTGATGACTAATACACTTATACATTATCTTAAATTGAAAATTCATACCATACATAAATTATTAATATTTATGTTAAGCTTTTTACTAAAAATAGAAAACTTCTTTCTAGCATTCATTTCAATTTATTTGATTAACAATTGAAAAATTATTTGATTAACAAAACAATTAAAGAATGAAAGTTGTGCCACAGTCAACTTATTGTAATTCTACTAAGTTTACACTGACAATTATCGAATCTCTTCAAATTTTTTGTATAGTTTTTGTATAATAAATTGCTTATATTTTTTTGCAAATTTATGTCAATTATGAATTAAAGATTGATGAACTTGCTGACAGCACCTGAAAGAATCAGGCAATCTTTATCACATTTATGGTTAACCCCTTTCTGTTTTTAAGTAAGACAGAAATCGCAGATCTTAGCTGAACCACTTAAATCCGTCTAAGTGGAGCTAAAGAATTGTTTGGATAACCCTATTATTTGACCTGAACTTATCAAATAATATCACATTTATTGTGAAACCCTTTTCTCTTATTTTAAGTATGGTAGTTGAAAAATCGGAAAACCTTCCCAACACCGTTTGAATTCTCTAATTGGAGGTAAAGAATTTTTGGAATGACCATTTTACTGATTAGTTTTTAGTTTTACTGATTAGTGTCGAATTGCATATTCATCGAGTTGATTGTGACTATCTAACTAAACTATAACTAAACGAATATTGCTCAAAACCACCAACCCAATGTAAACAGTATTTAACTAAACAAGCTGATGAATACCAGCATGTATACAGCGTTAATGATTGTTAATAAATTTTATGATGAAAATTTAATTACCGATATGAATTAAAACAACAAAATTATAAAGTTCTACTTAAAATATTTTAACAGTGCAAATGACATAGATTCTATTTGAAGTGACAAAGAAAAATTATTTTCATAATAATCTCTTCTAACTAAGCGACACTCATTGAAACATGACACTCATCTCAGGCAAATTCTAATCAAGTTCACCTTAACAGACTTAAAAGAGTCCTTAACAAATCCAACTCATTAACAGCGTTTCTAAGAAGGAAAATGGCAGCTTTCATTTATCTTGGACGCTCGTTCATTGTCCGTAAGTTTTTAACTGAAATGGCGTTGAACCTTCAAAAGAACTTTTTAAAAATATTTAACTTAATTACAAATTTCACATAGAACTGCATCAAAGAGTTGTTTCAGTGAAGCATTAAATTTACTGAGTAAATTTGCTTTCATTTTGGGCGTAAGTCCTGAAAACCTTCTGCAATTTTCTGTTATCGGTTTAATTATTTTCTCATTAATTATTTACGTAATATTTCTTTTTTGGGGTTTATTTTTATATATTTATATATTTTTTTATTTTTGCGTTTATTTGCCAAAATTATTTTAAGCGGTTTTTTGTTTGCCAGCAAATACCCTTTTCCCTAGGACATTCTGCTTTACCGACAATGTTGTGTCCATTTGTACGCAATATAAAAACAATGAGAAAACGGAAAACAAGCAAACAAGCCTAAATAATTTTTTGCTGCATATTTTTAGGTTTGGCTCGTGAACTGCGTGTGCACGACTGCCATTAATTGTATTTGGTCATGAAATAAAAAATATAGTCGCTTAGTATGTTGACATCGTGAAAATAAATTTCATACGCTCCGAGGGCCTTGTCCCACAATGTGAGGAATTATCACATGAAGAAAATTTGGAAGTTTGAAAAATTAGTCTGTCGTCATCAGAGCAAGAATTTGGAACATTTTTTAATTAAAATTACAAATTTATAAATATTTGTACAAAAGCTTGATGAGCATTTTATTATTATTATCATTATAATTGTTATTATTATAACTTTTCTGTAATTAAATTCATGTTTTTCTTTGCTTTGAAATTAGTTTCAAAATAAATTATATAAAACATTACTTCAGTATCGCATAGTTACATTTTAAGAGGTCAGAAATATTGATGGATCATATTACTACAGCTAATGGTTATAACAATTATTTTAATACACAGAAAGTATCATATATACAAATGTAGAAGCAACATTGTAAAATATTTTCACAATGGTTTTATACACCTAAATAAATTAGTTTCACAACAGAACTCTTCAGGCAATAGAACAATCATTTCAGGTATGAATACTTAAAACAAAAGAAACTCAGGATGTCAATAGCACACAATAAAAATATCAATATTATTTTATTCATTTTACTCCGTTTTTTTACATAAAAAGATGAAATTTTAATTAAAAACATAGACAATAGCACCTGTATTGAAAATGTAATTAATTTTCAATTTATTGATTTATGATGGCCTAAGACGAGATTTGCTCATCCCAAGAAACCAATATATTAAATAAAAATTTACTCTACTGAAATGTGATTTTTAAAAACTATTATTGAATTTTTTAAATATTTTCCATAAGTAAAATATTTTAAATAATTAAATAGAAAAAAATATTAAACACAAACGACAGAAAATTATTTTTATTTACGCCAAAGAGGTGCATTCATAACATATATTTGTTTAATTAATCGTATTTATTATTAAATTTAATGTTAGGGTAAAATATTTAATTAATTTTCAAAGCCTTAAAAAAAGTTGTTTCTATAGTGCTTTATTTTTTAATGTCATATTAAGGACTCCCAAATATTAATTACTTATTTTAATTAACTATTTATACCATAAGAGGTTTTTATGAATGCTCATCACAAGATAGTCTCACCCAATAATTTGGTTTCTTTATTTAAATATGTTTAATAATGATGCCTCAATATGTTTGGTTCCTAATAAAGCAGAGCATTTTCCTTACATTTGGCTTAAGAATTAGTTTACATTTGGATTAATCCTTAAGCGAATATAAAAAAATTATTTATAAACACACTCCCAACAGAGTCTGCAAGATATATAAATAACCCTTAACATCTTAAATTGATGGAAAATGATTTACGTGTATATAAAAATATATATCTTCAAAATATATCAATATTGGTGGTGACACAGAGATTAATAATAATGGTATAAAATCCCTAGAAAACTATATATAAATATATACCATTATATCAAAGGGTCAGAACTATCGCACTATTGAACTGGGTCTTAAAAATCTTATTCAAACTTATTTCAGATAAATCTGGTTCATCAACTATAGAGTTCATTGCATGCCCGAAAGCCTATAACTCATAAAATGTTTATAATTCGCAAAATCTTAGAAATTGAAAACTTTTTATATATCATTACTCTAAAAGGATAAAGAAAATAAAAAAATACAACCCGGCATATGATAAAATTTTAAAGGGAAATATGTAATATCATAAAAAGGATACGATAAAGTTTTTTAGTAAAACCTTTTGCCCTTTAAATTGTACAGCATCAAAATAATGTCAAATTAATCCACCATTATTTTAAAATCGAGTGTTAAAATAAAGCAATCAATCATTACAAGTTTATCCTTATAATAAAGGGCATCCCTTATATTCTGGACTGCATCAGTATTAGTACCTGTGTTGGACTAATTACAAACTATTTTTATATATAAAATATTTTTATATATTTTACTTATATGTATTATATATTATTATTATATATATAATAGTATTAGAAGCAAGTCTTGTAAGAACTATGCTCCAGTCCTGAGAAAAAACGTTTATAACCATCAGTAATTCAAGAATATGGTCTTCAATTATTGGTTTTATATTGGAAGTACTATTCATATACAATAACCTGTATATTTCTAGAATGATGCTCTATTCTTTGATTGAATTTTTTAGAAATCTATCGATTTGATAAAAATACATAAAAGGTTTTAAGTCTCTTCCTGAATATTGTAGGATACAATCACAAAAAAGAGTGAATATTTCCCACTGCTTCTCACAAGGGTTTATTTTTAGGATTAACTATACTAGATCTCTAAGATATTTTTTGTCATATTTGAGGAGAGGCTTGTGAGTCCATTCTAAATTTATTGGAATTACATATGAAGTTACTTCGATTTACAACAATGATATAATAAAAATCTTGTTTTTGTTTTTCTTATAAATTTCAATCGAACACACATATAATATACATTTGTGATAAAGTGGTTACCTAATGAAACCTATTATAACAGTAAAGCACTCAGCTAAAGTTCTGAATTGTATTGGGATTTTCTTTGATAAAACAAATTCATCCCCTTTAGTAGTTAATAGAATAAAGTTCTAAAAAACTTAAAAAAATGTTTGTTAAAACTGTAAAAGTATTGAAGATAATGTTGATGAATAAAAAATTCAAGTATACAATGAAACGGAATTTGTCAACTTTTAGTCATACAAGTCCAATATGGTGCAATGGAAGTTCAGGTGACCAAAAAGTGTATAAGTGCTTCGAATATGACAGGATTTGAGTGCAACCCTTGGTACTTGCAGTCTAGAAATTATATATGAACACATCAATCCTAACAAGTGACAAAATTGATGATGGATATTTGACAATAATTAAAACAGCTAAAAAATTTAATTAAATAAAAAATATGTATCTTTATAATCAGTCACTACTTTATATATATATATTAGGGTGCCATTAATTTTCGAAAGTCGGAAAATTGTCCGCGGCACCCCCCAGATCGGTTCATTTTACTAAAAAAATAATCTGTGTAAAATTTTAGTTCAATTGGATAAGTGGAAATGGTGCCCCAAGAGCCTCAAAGATTGGAAAATAACAATTTTTTCCATAAAATTCATTTTTGATTGCTTATATCTCCGACATATTTAATTTTACATAAAAACTGTCTTCCCAAAAGTTATAGATCTATTTAAAATAAACAATTCACTCATACAAAGTTTTTCTGTATTTCTAATAGTTATTGAATAAATCAAAAAATAAGTTGAAGTCACCCTATTGCTAGCTTTGAAAGTACTATGAATGTAATTGTCCGCTTCAGCTTAACAAAAAATTTAATATTTCGAAAAAATTTAAAATAAATTCAATATTTTCAAAATTTAATCTTTCTAATAATTAAAAAGTACTAATTCTAGGTTTGTCCGACATAATTTTTATTATTTTAGTTAAAGTTGCTGGAGCAAAGTATCCTTATTACCTTCAGTTATTTTTGCGCGATCTATTAATAAACTCCTGACTTCCTTGTCATCGCTATCTATATTCAAATTTGAAACCATCTTTTTCTTTGTCTCAGATGATATATTTAAATCCAAAAAAGCAAAATGAACAAGCTTTGAGCTTAAATACCAAATACAATTTTTTGATATTGAGGGAGAATAGAAAGAAGATTGAAATCTTGAAAATGAGCTTTGACTGATGACAAAGCATTAAACCATGCTTCAACATACACTTTAGTAATAAATATACATATATAGCAAAGAGCATTTTCTTCTTCTGTAGATAATTTGAACTCTTTCCTAAATAAAAATATTTTTAATACATGCATGACTTTCACCATCCATCTTGCATGATGTATAGCTCCAGGAGGTCGAAACTTTATGGTACAGTTCGGCTTTTCTCCTAAAAACATTAATGCAAGTTCCAGAAGTTCCCTATAATCATCTCTTGGTTGGTTATCCTTACGAATCTTATAAAGGAAACTTGTAATTCGTAACACATCATCCATATTTAACGATTTTCTTACTTTTTCATTTTCTAAGCCGACTGTAAAGTTATCAACGTTTATTTTCGGCCAAAACTTCTGAAATCGTTGAAATAGTTAAACATTTGGGCTTTCAGACTTGTACACTTTTTAATGTAATCACTTTGAATTAAAATTCACTTCGCATTCCAATGAATAATACAGAAACTCACTTATGTATATAACTATACAAGTATTGGACTTATTTTGTAGACAAATTTAGTAGACAATTCATTCATTGAACTTACCTAAATTTAATAGGGGGATTTCAGCTTATATTTACTTTTATTCATTAACTATTAGAAATACAGAAAAACTTTGTATGAGTGAATTGTTTATTTTAAATACATCTATAACTTTTAGGCAGACAGTTTTTATGTAAAATTAAATATGTCGGAGATATAAGCAATCAAAGATGAATTTTATGGAAAAAATCGTTATTTTTCAATCTTTGAGGCTCTTGGGGCACCATTTCCACTTATCCAATTGAACTTAAATTTTACACAGATTATTTTTTTAGTGAAATGAACCGATCTGGGGGGTGCCGTCAACCAACCGATTTTACGAAAAAAAAATTGCCCATATACCTTAATGGCACCCTAATGTTACATACTAGATTTGATCTATTTTCTCTTATAAGTTTTTGTTTTTGCCAGTTACAAGAATAAACTATAAATTATAGACTATAATTTTCTGTGATAGATCACAACAAATTTATTCACTTTTTCGACAAAGTCACTCTTATCAGAC
>NC_051847.1:93264022-93282720 GCF_002237135.1 Teleopsis dalmanni | reverse complement strand
TGATGAAAACTTTCTTTTTCGTCATTTAGACTACTTTTTTTTCAAATTTTATTATTCAAACCTCTCAATAACACACTATATTTTATACTACTCATGATTTTTTAATTTTCATATAATATAATACAGGTGCTATAACCTTAATATACAGTATTTGGTCGCTTTGATTAGTAGCCTTCTTAGCTGAATGGAAATTTATCTTCGAAGCATAGTGCTGGGCAGAATATATCACCCAAAAATACAAATCGCAAATATAAATTTTTTTTATTGTTATTGAATATCTGTAAGCTAGATTCAAAAATATTCATTTCTTTCTAATTCTAATCGACGCGGTACTCACTTTGATAAAAATTTGCTTGTATGAAAATGTACGTATGTTATGTCTATCAATAACATCACGGAATCTGAAAACACTTTTATAGATTTTTTAATGTTTTCAAAACGTTCAAGATACACTAACATTTTGGAAAAATTTAAAAGGTAAACAATATAAGTGTTACTAATATCAATATATAAAGCATAATATATAGGCAGAAGTAAATACATAGACTTAATTACGGGGAATTATTATTTTAATTTTTTTAACATTTTTCATTACACTATTTAAATAAGAATTAGTGGAGTAATCGGAAAGTTATCCAGAGACAACGGATATCTCTTATAGATATGATGTAAGCAAAATGGTATATGATAGGGACAAAAATCTATCACAGAAAATATTTCTTACATAATACTAAATCAATGTCACAAAATTTTACAAAGATTTTAGGATAAAAGATAAAAATTTTCAGAATTAATTCGTTTTCGTTTCTGGGATAAAAGCAAATAAATATTGCTTGATATTGAAAAATTAAATATATTCATGAAATCAATGGTAATAATTAATTAATATTGTGTTTATAAAGTGGAACAATCATTTTAATTTACTAATGAAAACCAAATAAATGTTTTTTTCTGTTAAACAAATTTTTAATATATTTACTTTTAGTAATTAAATTTATTATTCCAATATCTGCATATAACAATTTCAAGTGAAATATTTCTGTTTATGAAACTATAATATTTATAAAAATTTGCGAATTTTAAGTTACTTGAACTATAAATAAAACTGCATTTAAACAAGTGTAAAATGCAAAATATAATTATTTTATAGCAAGTCATTAATTTTTAATTAGAAACCACAATTTAATTAAATGCATTAAAAATCCACATTAAAAATCATGTGTGCATTTGAAGTGCTTAGAAAAATGCATATTTACACTGAATTATCATCTAAAATAATAATATATAAATTAACTTTTTTTTATTTTAAAGGTCTTCGCAAATGGCTTCCGCTTCTCTGACTGTAATGTAAAAAATAATATGTTATAAAAAACAGAACTATTACAATGACCGCATTCAAGACAATCGACACAATATAATTAAATTTCAAAAAGAAAAAACAGACATTATAGATAATTAATATATTAGTTATAATTATCCCATCTAATTTATTGCATAGGTGCAGGTTCCCAGTATTATAATGACATTATTTAAATAATAAATAGAAAGAATTTACGCATAAAAAAGGCAGTTTAAATTTAAATTTGTTCAGTTTGTCATTATTAAAACGATTTCCACACTTTAGATAAGAATCTATTTTCATATCATCACAAAATTTATAGAAATCATAAAAGAACAAATAATGACAATTTTCATACAGATAAGATTGCACTATAATTTTGTGCAAGTGATAAGCAATGATTATGAAGTTGTACTATGACACTCGATTAATAAAAACAATCAATTAAATACACGAAATAACACATTTTACATATAACAATTATATATGATAAATAAAAATAACGTAAAGTTAGTTGAGTTGTAGTAACCTTCGTCATACTTACAAATCACGTATAAATTTTAGTTCAAGTATATTATATGTTCAGTCTTACCTGTAAATATAAAATAAATTATTAATAGTTTTTGTTTAAATAACTCAAGTAAATATTTAGATTTAAGATTTCAAATTTAGATTTGAGAGAATAGGCATGAGAATAAAATTAAAATTTAATAATTCTATTTTTACTACTAATATTAATATTTGCAGATTTACTGCTCTCTTAGTTTACAGAAAATATGTATAAATTATGTTACAGGCTCCTCGTGGAGATATGCAGACCTGAGGTCAATTATTGCTTAGTGTGATGAAATGATAAACAATAATCCAGTCAAGGCGTAAAGAGGGGTTTTAATAATACATCGAGTTACGAAAGAGTAAAAGTGCTCAAGTGCACTGGCTCAAATAGCTTCAACATAATAATGTATAAATTACAATCAAACTGCTCTATTATGAGCTCCTTCTCCTAGAGGCTGACGAATTTTTTGTAGATGAAAGCGATATATATTTCACTATGGTAACATACATTTTACATAACAGAGTTCCAGATAACAAAATCAAACGTTCACAATTTTTCATTCCCTGGAACTTAAAATAACCCACACATTTTTAAAGGTTTTTAGATCTCATCTTTGCTTCGAATACAGCTATATGACGTTTAATCAAGGCAATCACGCTTTCATAAAACAGGTATAAGTTGCTTAAAAAAATTATTTAGTATCTTGAACAAACTAGGTACGTATAATACAGCATCTACCAATACTATTAATATCAGGACGTACAGGCAATGTAATAGCTGATAATCTAACTAGAAGAAGTAGGCAAAAATGCTTCATTATCCTTACTGCGTTGATGCATGTCATTGAGAGAAATATTCAATCTTACTTGTCTGCAAATATACTACATATAAGACTGATATCTGTAAGGAAAATCTCAAAGAAGTCGCTAGATTATTTTCAAGACCAAATTGTGTATTGCTCTCTCCTTACGTTTTTGGAAACATATAGTTGATCGTCCGGTTTTTTATCATTGTTAAACCCTCAAAATGAAATGAAACTGCACAGTAGATATAGTTTATATGCGCAACATAGAGTATGTAAAATCCAATAATTTAGTTGTAATATTTTTACATATAGATAAATATATATAGATAAATATATATATAGATAAATATATATATAGATAAATATATATATAGATAAAAATATAGATTTTATATTTAACTCAGATACAAAATCGTTTTAAATGACTGTAGACAATATTAAGTATAACAAAAAAGTTAAAAAGATTTTAAGTACTTAAGTATCTGGTTTGTTTAAATATAACTTGTTTATAGGCTTCATTGTAATTTTTAGAATAAATTTAGATATTTCTAAGAAAGTTAGTCGATATATTATTTTCATTTAAACTAAGTATATTTCTTTCAAATGACTCAATTATATTCTTGCGTACAATTTTTTATATGTAAATTACACTAATTTTAATAATAACTTTTTAAATAATATCAAATATATAAGTACATATATGGTATAAGCAAATTATTATAGATTTTTGTCTATTTAATGTATTTGGTATTAGTGAGACAGTATGTATATTGGAATAAAATATAGCAATTGTTACTAAGACTGTCGGATTTTAAAAATACAAATAAATCGTTGGCATCTTTTCTATAATGAGCTACATTCAAACATAGCATATTTACATATCGTTTGATATAGTAATTGAGTTATTATTATTATTTAAAGATTGCATATTTAAATTATGCATAACACGTTTGCGAATACTTCATTCGCATTAACAGACCCTGTTAACGAACTTATCCGTGTATTATCACAAATGTAAACAGAAAATATATTATGTCTAAATGCTTTCATTCCCTTGTCAATTCACATATTTTGTTGGAAATATAATTTGCATTGTTATTGTTTTATTGCAAATTGTATAGTAATTTATTTGTTTATTAATGTTATGAATGTTCTTTTTATGACTTGCATGCAAATAGAAGAAATTATCAACTGATATTTGTTTATGACACTATAAAAATGATATTGGTTAACTGAAGAGATTAAAACTGAATACACAAAGCCATTCAGCGAAAGTAAAAGTATAAATGTTTCAATTGCTATTTCAATATAAATAAAAGAATTCATTTTATTTATTAATTTCTATATTACAATTCTTTTACATAATCAATATCAGTATCAACCAATTATTATATATGTCAGTCACTTTCTGAGTAATATTACACAGCATCACGATTAATAAAACAATTTCAGGAAGCAACTGATGCCTTTTGATAAAATTAAATAATATATATATATATATATATATAATATTTATATATATATATATATATATAAGTATAGCATTGTTCATATACAGATTTTACTATATTAAACTATTAAACAGAAATGCGTAAATTAAATAACACATTAAAAAAAAATACATCATATTTATGTTTTGATAAATGCAGTAAATTCAAAATTAATTCAATATTGCAGTTATTAAACATCACTCGATCAATTAATTGTCTCAAAGAAAGTACTCGATTGTACAGTACATGTGCGATTAATTTTAAGCAAGTTCTACACTCCTAAATACTATATGTAAGCACTTACTTAACGATAATATTACTTACGAAAGTTTAATATTATGGTATAATTATTATATTTAAGTCTGAACACTTTTTATATGCAACATTTAATAACATAATTAAAATTTCTTTAATTACGACAATAGTACGAAGTATAAAAATGTATAAAATAGTTTTCCTCATAATATGTAAGGTGTCAATAAAAAATATATAAATAATTTATAATTAAATTTCAACTTGATTGCGGTTGCTTTATGTAGGCCAATAAATAATAATCTAGTAAATTCATTAGATTCTTAGCATATAGATTAGAGTGAAAACAATTAAATGCTAAATCGTTTCAATTATACAATTAATTTTGTATAATTTATACATAATATTTGCAATATGTATTATATATATATAATTTTATATATAAACTGTAATGGAAATCAATGAGGTCGAATATAAACGTGGACTTACAGCCCTCCTCCACACAGATGCAGTATTCTCTTCGAAATTTCAGTTATACGGTAATAAAGTTATGTACAGACCCTTGCCCAACATTTCACAGGAAGAATGACGACTTCCCCGTCCACCAAGAACTGTCTTAGCTCAATTAAGATCAGTATATTGTCGTAATAATTGCCATTGTCATTCTATCCTCCATGACGTTTCCCATCATTTCTCTTGCCACACCGCACCCACAAACCTTAGTCCAATTGGTTTTTGTATCCACTTCTTAGAAGTGGCCAAGTTTTATCATCTTGATCCTATTTAAATCTTACCCATCCCGAATCTAGCTAGCATTGTCATTGCTACTGTTGCGAATTGCATTCTGATTGTTATATTCTTACTGCACAAGAAACGACAAGGAAAAAGCAAAAATAATGTACAAAAAAAATTGAAATTTACAACAACAGTGTTGTTAACATCCGTACTACGTTTTTTAACAAAGTAAGGCGTTTGTCGCCACATTATCATGTTAAGTGCATTAAGAGCACCGGGTGTTAAGCCGTTAGGACAGGAAACCACGTAAAACAACTATGAACTCATATAACATGGATACTTTTATCTTCATATATTTTTTAGTTCATTTTGTGATTCATCGCATTGTATAGTTTAGAATACGTTAGAGCTTTCTAATTTTTTATTTATTTATTTATTTATTATTTGTAAAATAGAAAAAAATTATATGTAGACATTTGCCGTACTCAGCAGTAAACATAGCTAAATCTTTCTAATGGTAACTTAATAGTATAGTCTTTGTCGAAATGTGTTATATGTAAATGGTTCAGCCGACCTATATAAAAATATTGTAGTTGGGATATTATGTTATGTTATTGTATTCCATCCTCCATTGGTGAAATTTCCTTCCGTTAATATAACTAATTAACTTAATAATCAAAAACCACTTAATAGCTTAATAAGTAAATGGTTTTGCAATGTCAAGGGATACCACAGCACAACATTTTAATTACAAATTTCCTCCAATAAAAGTGAACAAAGTAACAATTTACATAATTTTCTATGTAAAATTATGTTATTATTAAAAGTAAAATGAAATTATTATAATCAAAAATACAATTACTTAAAGCGATTATGTTTTAATTTACAATTTTTGACAAAAGCTAAATTGAAGGACGCTAAACTTGATGGTTCTTTCATTTAATATTTATGAATTTGTGATGCAAAATGGATATCCTAATAACAGAGGCTGATGATGACGGGAATAGAAATAACAAATATTTTTTTTAATAAATTATAAGTAAGAATGAGTTAGTATTCCTCTTTTAATTACTTAATTTTTTATAGTTATATTTTATGCTATAATGATACATTATTTTATTGTTTCATTTCTTGATTTCTATTTATTTTTAGTTAATTATTTGTTATTTATTGAAAAAAATATTTAAAAATTAAAAATTTTTTTTATTTCAATTTCATGTAAATTAGTAAGCAATTAAAATTTATTTTTTGGTTTTATTATTGAAATTAAATGTAAAATGAACAAAATAATTATTATTAAAAACCACAATAAACAAATACGAGTATAATGAAAAATTATGCAAAATTCAAGAAATGACTCAACTTTATATAGAAAAATAAATACGATTTTGTTTACATTCTCTCATTAATGGTTTTGGTGTTTTTAAATATCTCTTAGTTTTTTATATCTTATCTACGTGCTTTTTTAATTTTCATCTTAATTGCTTAATCAGCGTAAATTTGAAGAATCTTTATTGTTCAAGATAAATTCTAAATAAGTCGCAAATTGTAACCAAACCGGAATCATCCAGCAATGTGCCGAAAATACCAGAAACCTTTTAACAATTGTTGCTTCAAGAAGTTTCACAGAACAATGTTCATTACTTTAATATTGTAAATGTACTTAATTATAATAATTAACTAATTTTTCTCAACAATTACATTAAACCGTAAACAATACTGAGAACAGCTGCCGCTGAACTTTTGTTTGGTGAGATTCAAGGATGAATTAACATTAACTAATCTCTACACCTAATTAACTATAAATTATAATGCATGGTAATTAAATCTTTATACGTGCTACAATCAAGTCATAAGAAAATTAATGAATTGATTTAGAAACGATTAATTGATTTTTATTATTTTTCTTCGATTACCTTATGTTGTCTGATCGCATTATTTGATGAATATAATTGGTATCAAAATATTTTCCTCATAAAACATAAAAACGACTATGAATTGGGGCTTAACTTATGTTTTATTAAAGTCAACTATGCCAACTAATACACTTGAAATAGGTTTGGGACAAATATTTCTCATATTTCTCATTTCTCATATGAAAAAATTAAAATAATAAGGATTGAGCATAAGTGTTTTTGACGCTCTAATGCAGGGCTGTCTAGACCAGATGCGATCGCAGGCAATACCGATCATTGTACAGATTAGAGGACCGCAAAAACAAAAACATACGTTCATGGTTGTTTTTGACAAAAACAAAAACATGGTTATAATGTTAAATTTAGTTTTATTAATTTATCAATTTGAATTCATTTATTGGTATACCATAAAAATAATATAATGTCGTTATACCAGTACACCAAAAGATAATTCGCATGGTTGGGGGAGATTAAAACCTTAAATTAAAGTTTAAAGATATAAATATCACGTTTTATGTACTTGAAAATTCTATAATTTATAACTTTTAAAGTTCAATATCATTAATCTAATATTTAGTAGAGAGTGTCGCCTCTATCATCGATAAAAACTAATATGTACCTATAGTAAATAACATCGTGTCGTGATTACATTTTCGAATTCACAATGAACAATATTAAAACTAAGAAGCAGTTAGAATCCAATTAAATTTAATAGTTTTGTTATAAAATCATAAGTGAGTTATAGCATTAGACTCTTGTATTTATATCCTACCACATATTGTCACTAATACGGTTAAAATATTTAAAAATATAAAAGGCAAACTGAGATTCGTCAGTTAGAACCCACTTTTAATTTAATAAAAGTTTTTTTCTTTTAGAAAATCTGCATAATTATATTAGTAAGTTATTAAAGTGTTATCATTTTCTCACGTATTTAATGTTTAAAAAATTTTTGCAAGATATAGAATGACACCGTATTTGTGCATATTGAAACCTGGAGATCACTTACTTTAGCTAGAGCGTGACCTTTTCGAATATATATACATTCTCCTCATATTATAGTGATAAAATTATTTTAATATATAATTGATAATTAGCATTTTGAGCTTTATTAGTGATTCTAGTATATTGAAATGCGCTAGAGTTTACAATTAATGGCAGTTATAGCGATTACGAAGCATTTTTAATACAGAATTTTCATGATATTAGCGAAAACAAATCTAAAAAATACTGAAGGTTATATATATATAATTTTTGTATAACATAACTTTTGTATCTCAAATCACACTTTTTGTATAACATAACTTTTGTATCTCAAATCACACTATAGTAAACGTTATAATTTTTTGGAACTAAAAGATTTTGTTCCAATATATTTTCTTAATGGAAAGTCATTAAATTTTGGACATAAATTGTTATTGTGGAAAATGAAGCACACAAATATTATATATTTACCCACTACACCTTGAAAATTTAGATACCCCTTGAAAGAACCAATATCTACAATATTGCATTGCTGTTAAAAAATTAATTTTAAAATAGAATTCTAAAGTGAAGTTGGCAGTATTTCAAAAATAACGGAATTCTACAATTAAGTACATATATTCCATTCAAAAAATGTCAGAAGATGGTCGAATGATTTCTGCCCAATAATATACCTTTAATATTGAGATTTGTATTCTAATTAAATAATTTATAATATTTAAAACGTTTATTAAATAAATTACGATTTTATAAAAAATAATAAAATAATTTTGTATTAAAATTTAAGTTTAAATAAAGAATATTGATGTAAAATTTATTTTTTGTAACAAAAATAAAAGAAAATAAACCTTACAGATAATATGCAGAAAATTATTTATTTAGTATAACACTATAGTGTTTTAGTGACAATCCTATATAAGCGGCCATTCAAGTATAACATAATAAAAATTTGTGTTGATTATTGTATAAATTTGTATACCCCTACCCTCTCTTTACTAACAAGCATGTCATGATAGTATTAAACAAATCATCTGTTTAAATATTTCTTTTGTTAATACCTAATCGTTGACCTTTTTAAATAGATGGCGCTACCAATCTTAAAGTGAAAATTGAATTAAATTAATAGAATACTTTAGATAATCACATTTCTAGTAATTATATCAAAATATACCACATCAGTTATGTATACTCGACTTTATTTTAATAATCCTATATAACTGGACATTAGCTAATAACCTGAGATTAACAGAGACTTGTAACAGTTGTTGCGCTCTCTGAGGGGGAGAAATAATTATCAAACTTTCGTCTATTGTATAGGTTTCCTAGCCTTAACAGAAACCACTTTTCAAACATCATAAAGAAATATCAGAAGCTTCACAAAATTCTGATAAAAATGAATTGGTAAAAGTAATGTGTAAGTATGTAACTTTTAAATCAGAAATACATACCTAATCGCATCTAATAATAAGAACCCTAAGGTAATAAAACAAACTCATAGACAATTTATATAAAATCTGGCACATAGATTCACACTTAAACCAAACCTAGCATTAGCACCGCAATTTAACGGTATAAATAATTATAAATTAATAATAAATAGTAAAACACGAATATTGAAGAAAAAAAAAATAGATGAAAATTATATTAAAAAGAGAAAATGAAACTGATTTGCACTTCAATAAAAAAAAAAAAATACCTTAATTCAATTTAAATAAAATTCTCAAGAGAACGCTAAAAAATATTTTTTTTACACTATTTTACGCTAATACCTTGAAACGATGAAGTTTTTTATCTAATCAAACATGAATAAAACGATTAAAACCTGTTTAAATAATTTTTAGTATTCACACATTTATTTCTATACGCGGCACAAATGTTTACTGCTTATTTCGCTGTCTCTGTTAATAATTTTCAGGTATTTAAGAATTCTTTGCACTTCTAAGCAGCTTGTACGGATTTGAGATTTTTCATCGCAATTTCAACATTGCGAATAACACAACTGAACTGAAACTCACAAATAGATACGATAAAATTTTATGACATGTCTTATGACTTAAGTGCAGGCAACTGAGATGAATCTAAATTGATAAGACAAGATTTCAAAAATATTTTCCAAAATTTGATAACCTTTGAAGCATTTCAAGTAAGCTGAAAATTATTTTCACACCCATAAAGTTCTTTATCTATTAAACGCAACAACAACAACAACAGCAACAATAAATAATAAAAAAATAAAAACAAAAAATTATAATAAAAAATATAATGATAATTTTGAAGTTGAAATTCATTAAAAACTTCACAAGTCGTTTTAAAAATATACTTGACTTTGGCAGCAATTTCACCTTGTTAAGATACTCGATTATTCCGGTTTCGAGATAATAACACAGCAAAAATTAATTGCAAGGAACAATTGTAGAGATCCGAAAACGGCAAAATTCGGTCGACAAAAATTATTATACTCTTATTATGAAATAATATGAGGAAGTCAACGACATCGAAAATAAGTTTTTTTTTGTTGTTAAGAAAAACTGAAAAGCTGAAAAGCTGAGAAATATTAATTAAATTAACCTGCAACGAATGTTGGAGATAAACAAATAATTAACACAATTTGCTGGCTTTGTTTTTGGCTTGATTTTTTATTAGTTTTTGCTGTTTGTTTGGTAGCCGCCACATTGAGGTTCGTTCGTGTAGATACGAGAATTTCATTTATTTAACACATTCGAAATTGAATTACGAAGCGAAAAAATTAATAAAATAATATTAAATATTTCAATGTCAACTGGCGTATAAAACGGCACGAACAACGCGTTCGTTCATATACAAAAATAAAAATAAAAATAAAAATAACAATGAAAATAAATAGTAGAAAATATATATAATAAATAAGAAATAAAAACAAAGCAAAATGTGTTCAGCAATAAATATTATTTTAAAATGGAATAAAGCGAATTGTTTATAAGAAAAACTGAATTTGCGCAACTTTCATGTAAAATTATTCAATGCAAAAACTGAGGAAATCAATTTTTACTTACAAAAACACTCCCACATTTACATACAACAATAAGTATTTCAGATTTATACATACTGCACACCGCACACCACATACCGCATACCTACAATTGAAATGCAATTTTTTCAAGTGCGCTCAGAATAAAGCGCCAGAAATTATATATACTTTTTTTAAAATAGTTTTTAGCAAAAAAAGTAAACATGTTTTACATTATAAATAAATAGAATTTCTATTATTAGTTGTTGTATAGTAATCAGCACACTATATGTTATATATACATACATACATACTACATACAAACTACATATATAACACATATTAAAATAACGAAATCACTTCACTAGAGACAACATTTTGAAATTTTATTCGAGAACAGGAAAAGAAAAATTGACCTCTGAAGAAGGTCTCATCTAAGTTCTAGTACGTTCAAGCTGAAGTGCTTATTGTAATAAATAATGTTAAATGAACTATGATTAATGTAATGTAATTATTTTTACATTCAAATCTTGAAATTAATTTACATTTAATAAACAAATTACTTAGAATTATTAGATAAAATATAGAAAAAATTATCAATCAATCAAAATTTAGTTTTCAATAATTCCAGTTGCTAATTCTGCGAAATATCTCGGTATTAACCCACGTAGATGCTAAATTCAGATGGTACACGTACACGTCAAGAAAAAACTAACTGAGCTAAATATTAAATCCAGAAAACTAACTTGGCTTTTTGGAAGGTGATCCAAAGTATTTCAGCAAAGAAAGTCATGATTAACAAAGAAGTCTACAAGCCTATATGGCTTTATGGCGTTCAAACCCCGAAGCTTGTGTAAAAATTCATACCTATAATAAATATGATAGAAAGGTTTCAAAAGTGCTGATCGACATCGTGACCTTGAAATACCTACTGTCAGGCAAAAAATACACATTAAAGCTACCAATACACATTATGACAGGCTGAGAGTCAACACTTAAATAACACTATTCCAGCGTTACTTTGCGATGTTACACACAGATGCTTAAGTCACTTCAAATGAAAGCACCTTTTGAGGTGTTTCAACCAGTAAGAAGATGATTAGCTCAGATCTATATGCTCACTTTAGTTAAGTAACATTATTTGTAATATTAAATGAAACAATTTCTTGTTAGTAAATGTGACTAATTGTTGTTAATTTAAACTTAGCTCTTTGTTTAAATATACGAAACAAATCAAATATTATTTTAACTCTTTAAAAATAGGCTGCATCTAGTGCAATAGACATATATTAATTATTCAAAAGTTTGACACAATCCTTCATACATATATTATAAGCTATTCTAGATATACTTTTAAACCACCTTTGCGAACTTTGCGCAATCGACTTAAAACGCCTTTTTCGAACAGTTTTCTAGTTTCGGGAATATAAAAAATTATGGTGCCAAAAATCAGGTTAATAGGATACTTGGTCTACATTCACAAAGTTTCTTATCAAAAATTCTTGCACAACAATAAATTTGTGCCACCGTAGAACACTTAAAAATAAAATTTTACAAGATTACATTTTAATTTTATTTGGTACAGTGATACCGACTAACAGAAAATCCGAGATTTTAAATCATAAATTTCAGATACTAATCTTATGAAAAATCATATTTATGCATAAAAAGCAACGTTTGCTACTGAAAGACAATATTTTTTTTTTACTCACTTTTTTAAAATTAAATAAAATTATTTAAAACCTGCATACTTTGTATACTGAATCTATTAACATTAAACAGCTGAGTTGTATTTAAATTAAATGTATTCAATAAAACGCATTTATATGCACCCAAAAATGAGGTTAAAAGGGAAATAACACAACAAAGTATGTAGTATATATTACACATCGAAATGACTGTTATTTACAACTATTTTAAAAGGTAGTGATATTACAATTTATTAAAATAATTGTTATTGGCTTTTGGTCAGTTGGGTAATGAGCACTGACTTGAAGCTTCAAATTTGGCAGGGTACGGTTTCCACCGTTGGTACTTGCAGTCTCAAAAAAATTATTCTCTTATTTACGAATATAAGAACTAATTCCAAGACCTCTAATGATAAGTATTTAGCAATCCAAAAATTCAATTAACTGATAAATAATAAAATTTCGTTGCTGTGATTTACTACTGCTCAAAATACCTATCTATTAAAAGGCATACTTTATATTAAGAATTTAGTTTATTCGTCAAAATGGACGTTAAAAATCAATTTAATAATTGTTATTGTAATTACAAAAGTAAACATAAAAATATGATTCATGTAATGATTGTTAATAAAGGTCAAATCATTCATGCCACCGTTTTGTATAATTTCAATAACAAAATCTAGATTTAAGAGTTGAATTTTTATTAAGGAATACAACATCTAATAATTATACATAATATATTATAATATATATACAACAATAATCTTGTATTTAAGATATATCGAGTCTATGTCTCGAAGCCCTTTACATCTACATCTACAACATCAATTCGCAATCTCAATTCGAATTTTCTTCTGTAATACTCATATTAATGCATTAATAAATAGAAAAATATCTCCGGCAATTATAAGTTTGCACGCTATCCATATTTCAATATATGAACCGATATTAATGATAATTTGGTATAATATCTAATATGTACACATCATATGCATATATATGGTTGTTTCAAAATGTTTGAGTATTACGATGTTTGAGTAACTCGAGTATGCTTGAGTTTGAATACAGTAATCCCTTCTATTACGCGGTAGATTGTTCCACGTTATAGGAAAACGCGTTGTATGGATATTCCCGTATACCCCGTATACACACGTGCAAAGGTACGCGAAGCTAATTATGAACTGTACAAATCCCCGCGTTATATGGGGGATTGAAATGGCGTAATATGAAAACGCGTTATAAGACTACCGCGTTATAGACGGGATTACCGTATTTGTAATCCAAATTCGAACATCTTTAACAGATATTCAAACAGCTGATTTGCTCTACGTGTGCTCTATTTTTTTTAGTTTATATTATATAAAATACTAGCTGACCCGGCGAACGTTGTTTCCCCTTGCAATTAATTTTCCTGGCTCAGCTGAGTTATAATATTTATTGTTATTCAACTTAACCTTTAGCATTTTAATGCGAAAATTATTTTGAATTGATTTTTTATTTTGAACTACAAAAAGTCCACACGTATTACTTATGTTACAAATATTTTCATGTTACTTCAAATCTTTATAAGCATTACATTTTAAATGAAAAAAGGTTATTGTTTATCACTTCATCAGACCTCAGCAATAAGCAATAATTGACCTCAGATCTGCATACCTCCCCGAGGAGCCTGTAACCATTCAGAGGTTTGATAACGCGGTGTTGGTAAGTCTGTCAGATTTCGCAAATAATTTCATCGCAGCATGATTATAGGTGAGCCAATTTTTAATCTTAAGTTATATGTCAGCATTCCTGGTTTGTATAGTTGTCGTTTAGTAGTCTATTTGAAACGGTATTGAACAACTGGGCCAACTGGTTGTGATTTTTTAAAAACGGTTCTAAAATACCCACAATTTCTTGCTCCTCCATCTGTTCGATATGGTTGTACTGGCAACGTGCGTTTATTTGCTGCTTTTCATCACCCATGAAGTAGATTTGCAGAAATTTGGGATCGTTATTGGGCATCGGCATTAAAGAACCAATTTGGTGATACACTTGGCCCTGAATCTTAAACGTTGATTGAAAAGTGCGACCATTCTCATTCTGAACGATTTTTGTTGTTCCAAATGATGTCATTTGAAAGCACGAATTGAATTTGCGAATTTTACGAAAAAATAATTTAGATTGAGATGTAGCTCCAGCCAATAATGCTTTCAATGGTTTTGGCGGCGAATTTAATGGTAGCAATACAACTTTTCCAGATGCGCAGCAGAAACCGGCCGATTCACCTTTGTATTTGAATGCATGACAGTGTTGGCACTGTTTGTTCATAGCACCGATTACAATTCGTGAATGTGACGAATAGTCGATATCCGACTCATATTCAAACGCAAGGCGATGAAATTATGCACGTGTCAATGCGCGATACACTTGCAAACGCTGTTGTTCACGGGTTCTGAATGTGTCGGTGACTCGTTGACGGGCCAGTCTTTGTCTCAATGCATTAGCGCGAAGGCGTTCGTTGCGTTGCTCTTGACTTTCATTACCACGTGTGATTGTATCCTGGTTTCTTACATTTTCATTATATTCTGCCGATCTATTTAACCGACGGTTCTGGAGTAATTGTGAATTCCGATTCCGTCGACCAATATTTCCTCCTCGTCAACGAAGACGTGGCATTGTTTTTTGTACGTTATTTATATCTTTATATATATAATTCTTCTTTTTTGTGTGTGTTCAAGTGAATTTAAGGATGGTTTAGATTCACAATTTGGTCCACTGGATAACGTTTTTTTAATTATTATAAAGTTTTTTGGTATCCATATACATTTATATTAGACTCAGTGGAATAATTCACAATCTCGTTTTCATCTACGACTGTGTCGATGGATTTTAACGAAATTAAATTATTAGGCAGCATAGCTTGAATTTTGAAATTGATTTCATCGACATCTAAGTTCTTGGCAGCCAGAATCGCTCTACTTTGAAGCCATTGATGGTTCTGATAATAAAATAGATGATTTTAGGCCAGCATTGATTTCATCAGCATAGGTTGAACGTTCAACTATCCTGTTGAATTTTTGAATTCGCTGGATTTACCAGGAATACCACCACATAACTTAAGATTGAAAATTGGCTTACCTACGGAACCGCGGACTTAAATGCACTTAAGCTATGCAACGGCAATTTTACGATTCATTTTAGAGATTTTAAACTTTTTAAACAAATCAAAGTAAGCATGAATAAATTTTAAATTTCTAATATAAATGTATATGGACAACAAAAAATAAAAAATTAATTAAAAAGACATTATCCAGTGGGCCAAATTGTGAATCTAAACCTTCCTTGAATCCACTTGAACACACACAAAAAATTTCATCAAAATCGGTTCAGCCGTTTAGGAGCTCACTGTCAACACACGTACAGAAGAATTATATATATAAGACTATATAATGGTTAACCATTTTTAAGCAACTCGCTCTGTTTTAAGAGTTGATTTACACATATTCGTCCAACAATAGGCAAAGCTTCAAACAGATCAAATAATATTTCAAGCTGTGATCTCCATATATTAAATCATTACGACATAAATAACATTAGATCCTAGAATTGTAACGGCAATTGATCTGCGTAATGCTAAAAAACTGAAATATATTCGAGTATGTATTCATATTTGGAAAAAAAATTTCGGAATTTAAGAATTTTAAATGATAGTGGCCCTGTGAATATCATACTAGCCTTGCCAATAGTATGAAGTTCAGTATGCGATGTTCAAACTTCAACTCGGATAAAAATTTTTAATAGTCGAAATTTCATTTACAAAAAGTTCGCTGTATTGTTACTGATTATTTTGCTTGGATCGACAATAGTAGAGAAAAAATATATAAATATAATTATACATAAGTAGAAGAAAATTAATTTAAAGTGATAAAATCATCTGTACAAATCCTCTAATCTAATAAAATACTTTTTATGTAAAAAAACACAATAATAATAAAAAATTACAAAAATGAGTTGCAAAATATGAAAAAATGTTTAAATAAATTAGTTGCAGAATTGCGGAATAATCTGCAATGAAAATTTTTTTTTTTATTGCGATTTAGATTAGCAAGAATCACGAAGTTTAAAGATAATTTTTTTTATAAGAATGTAAACAGTTTTATAAAGAAGTATAAAATAAATTACATTTAAACTCTAAAATTAAGTAAAATCATCACATTGTAGTGGTAATCAGGTTCAGACATTAAATATATTTCATTATTATTATTATGATGATAAGAAAATTAAAATATAAAAAAAGAAAAACCTGATGAAACTAAAAACAGTTATGGTATATACTTATGGTATAGTATAACCAAGCTACAACAGAAGCTTTATCAGTAGACACTCCCTTCGCTAGAGTCGTGTAGAATATGAATTAAAAATATTAAAAATGCAAAATGCATTGCCTTGAAGTCAATACAATTTATTACGAAATTTAACAAGTAACATAAAGATTTACAGACCTGAGCTGATTTTGTATGAATGCAGAAGAAAACGAGTTCAATAGAAATGTCTACTTCTGAACACATGTTAGACATGAGTTTGACTTATGAGTTTATAAATCTGATACACAAAATTCCGGTAAAGGTAACACTTCGAAAAAATTTAATAATAAAATTTATTAAAATGAGAGTGATCTCTTTCCATTTTTCAGAAAATTAAAAAGTTGAAAATGTTCTTTCAAAAAAAACGTTGATATCTTCATATGCTCTTAATATTAATATCTTATCTTAATATATAATATGCTCAGCTTTCGTTTTAATTTGAAAATATACATTATAAGTATACAGAATTTTATAAAATTTCAATGATTTAATCATCTCAGAAAAGAGATCTAAATTTTGGAAACCGTAATAAGTATGGTTAAAAGCTTTGATCGTACTTATACCTATATAGAAACAGTAAATAGTTTACGCAATACTGATGAGAGATAAAGTTTGCATATAGCAAAAGCTGATTCTGGAATTAAACAACTGTTTAATATTTTTTTTGCCATTTTAATAGAATGGTAGAAAATTAGCCAATAGATATAATGTTGATGACTAAGCAGTATTATAAAGAAAGAATAAATAAATGGTAAAGATATTTCAAGATATTAAAAGCAATGATAAACAATTTTTTTCAAATCGAATAAAAAATACATGAACATTTCTACATCGAAAAACAACAGAAAGATAGAATAATAGATAATAGAATAAACAATAAATATTTATGTATATGAAATGCTTTGAAGACTTTGAACAGCTGGTTCATTTTCTAGATAAATAAGAACAAAATGAGGTAATACGTTTAAAACCGAAACATTGTGGTAATGTCCGTACCAATATTCTGAAAAATAATGTTAACAATAAAATTAAAAACAATATAATAGATATACAATATAAGTTTCAGTTTGTTAAATAAATATTCTTTATAAAGTGCAGAGTCCATTTCGTGATAAGACTGACCAATTAAGTAAAAGCAACAACAAAGCATAAAGTTTTCCAGTAGTAGACATAATACAAATTGCAAACAAAATTAATAGAGAAAACTCTGTTGCAAAGATGGAAGGTTTTGAAAATGCCGGTAAAAACAATTTCAACCACTCCTTCATTCACACCTAGAGATATTTATATCTTTAATCATTTCAAATATTAAATGTGTGATCTTTCAGAATACTAATTAGCAAAAAAAACATGCAATTTAATTATATTGACGTAAACTAACAGGAGATTTGACATATTTAGTTGAACCTAAAAGAGATCTTATATATTTAGTTGAATTTAAAGGAGTATTATACATCATACTTGATGTTACAACTTGGTGCAACGTCGCTTACTATTACACGTCATACACTGCCGACACTATTTTCAATACTCCCCGACAAAAAAAAAAACAACAAATATAGTACATGTAAGCCGACAAAAATCGACGCACCAAGTATGAT
>NC_051847.1:93232846-93263922 GCF_002237135.1 Teleopsis dalmanni | reverse complement strand
TAAGGGATGCCCTTTATTATAAGGATAAACTTGTAATGATTGATTGCTTTATTTTAACACTCGATTTTAAAATAATGGTGGATTAATTTGACATTATTTTGATGCTGTACAATTTAAAGGGCAAAAGGTTTTACTAAAAAACTTTATCGTATCCTTTTTATGATATTACATATTTCCCTTTAAAATTTTATCATATGCCGGGTTGTATTTTTTTATTTTCTTTATCCTTTTAGAGTAATGATATATAAAAAGTTTTCAATTTCTAAGATTTTGCGAATTATAAACATTTTATGAGTTATAGGCTTTCGGGCATGCAATGAACTCTATAGTTGATGAACCAGATTTATCTGAAATAAGTTTGAATAAGATTTTTAAGACCCAGTTCAATAGTGCGATAGTTCTGACCCTTTGATATAATGGTATATATTTATATATAGTTTTCTAGGGATTTTATACCATTATTATTAATCTCTGTGTCACCACCAATATTGATATATTTTGAAGATATATATTTTTATATACACGTAAATCATTTTCCATCAATTTAAGATGTTAAGGGTTATTTATATATCTTGCAGACTCTGTTGGGAGTGTGTTTATAAATAATTTTTTTATATTCGCTTAAGGATTAATCCAAATGTAAACTAATTCTTAAGCCAAATGTAAGGAAAATGCTCTGCTTTATTAGGAACCAAACATATTGAGGCATCATTATTAAACATATTTAAATAAAGAAACCAAATTATTGGGTGAGACTATCTTGTGATGAGCATTCATAAAAACCTCTTATGGTATAAATAGTTAATTAAAATAAGTAATTAATATTTGGGAGTCCTTAATATGACATTAAAAAATAAAGCACTATAGAAACAACTTTTTTTAAGGCTTTGAAAATTAATTAAATATTTTACCCTAACATTAAATTTAATAATAAATACGATTAATTAAACAAATATATGTTATGAATGCACCTCTTTGGCGTAAATAAAAATAATTTTCTGTCGTTTGTGTTTAATATTTTTTTCTATTTAATTATTTAAAATATTTTACTTATGGAAAATATTTAAAAAATTCAATAATAGTTTTTAAAAATCACATTTCAGTAGAGTAAATTTTTATTTAATATATTGGTTTCTTGGGATGAGCAAATCTCGTCTTAGGCCATCATAAATCAATAAATTGAAAATTAATTACATTTTCAATACAGGTGCTATTGTCTATGTTTTTAATTAAAATTTCATCTTTTTATGTAAAAAAACGGAGTAAAATGAATAAAATAATATTGATATTTTTATTGTGTGCTATTGACATCCTGAGTTTCTTTTGTTTTAAGTATTCATACCTGAAATGATTGTTCTATTGCCTGAAGAGTTCTGTTGTGAAACTAATTTATTTAGGTGTATAAAACCATTGTGAAAATATTTTACAATGTTGCTTCTACATTTGTATATATGATACTTTCTGTGTATTAAAATAATTGTTATAACCATTAGCTGTAGTAATATGATCCATCAATATTTCTGACCTCTTAAAATGTAACTATGCGATACTGAAGTAATGTTTTATATAATTTATTTTGAAACTAATTTCAAAGCAAAGAAAAACATGAATTTAATTACAGAAAAGTTATAATAATAACAATTATAATGATAATAATAATAAAATGCTCATCAAGCTTTTGTACAAATATTTATAAATTTGTAATTTTAATTAAAAAATGTTCCAAATTCTTGCTCTGATGACGACAGACTAATTTTTCAAACTTCCAAATTTTCTTCATGTGATAATTCCTCACATTGTGGGACAAGGCCCTCGGAGCGTATGAAATTTATTTTCACGATGTCAACATACTAAGCGACTATATTTTTTATTTCATGACCAAATACAATTAATGGCAGTCGTGCACACGCAGTTCACGAGCCAAACCTAAAAATATGCAGCAAAAAATTATTTAGGCTTGTTTGCTTGTTTTCCGTTTTCTCATTGTTTTTATATTGCGTACAAATGGACACAACATTGTCGGTAAAGCAGAATGTCCTAGGGAAAAGGGTATTTGCTGGCAAACAAAAAACCGCTTAAAATAATTTTGGCAAATAAACGCAAAAATAAAAAAATATATAAATATATAAAAATAAACCCCAAAAAAGAAATATTACGTAAATAATTAATGAGAAAATAATTAAACCGATAACAGAAAATTGCAGAAGGTTTTCAGGACTTACGCCCAAAATGAAAGCAAATTTACTCAGTAAATTTAATGCTTCACTGAAACAACTCTTTGATGCAGTTCTATGTGAAATTTGTAATTAAGTTAAATATTTTTAAAAAGTTCTTTTGAAGGTTCAACGCCATTTCAGTTAAAAACTTACGGACAATGAACGAGCGTCCAAGATAAATGAAAGCTGCCATTTTCCTTCTTAGAAACGCTGTTAATGAGTTGGATTTGTCAAGGACTCTTTTAAGTCTGTTAAGGTGAACTTGATTAGAATTTGCCTGAGATGAGTGTCATGTTTCAATGAGTGTCGCTTAGTTAGAAGAGATTATTATGAAAATAATTTTTCTTTGTCACTTCAAATAGAATCTATGTCATTTGCACTGTTAAAATATTTTAAGTAGAACTTTATAATTTTGTTGTTTTAATTCATATCGGTAATTAAATTTTCATCATAAAATTTATTAACAATCATTAACGCTGTATACATGCTGGTATTCATCAGCTTGTTTAGTTAAATACTGTTTACATTGGGTTGGTGGTTTTGAGCAATATTCGTTTAGTTATAGTTTAGTTAGATAGTCACAATCAACTCGATGAATATGCAATTCGACACTAATCAGTAAAACTAAAAACTAATCAGTAAAATGGTCATTCCAAAAATTCTTTACCTCCAATTAGAGAATTCAAACGGTGTTGGGAAGGTTTTCCGATTTTTCAACTACCATACTTAAAATAAGAGAAAAGGGTTTCACAATAAATGTGATATTATTTGATAAGTTCAGGTCAAATAATAGGGTTATCCAAACAATTCTTTAGCTCCACTTAGACGGATTTAAGTGGTTCAGCTAAGATCTGCGATTTCTGTCTTACTTAAAAACAGAAAGGGGTTAACCATAAATGTGATAAAGATTGCCTGATTCTTTCAGGTGCTGTCAGCAAGTTCATCAATCTTTAATTCATAATTGACATAAATTTGCAAAAAAAATATAGGCAATTTATTATACAAAAACTATACAAAAAATTTGAAGAGATTCGATAATTCTCAGTGTAAACTTAGTAGAATTGCAATAAGTTGACTTTGGTATAACTTTCATTCTTTAATTGTTTAAAACATAATCTTTTAAAACTTTGATTTCTATGTTATAGGATATAACCAAATAAATTGAAATGAATGCTAGAATGAACATAAATAACATAAATATTAATGATATATGTATGGAATGAAAGTTCAATTTAAGATAATGTATAAGTGTATTGATCATCAATTGGACCTTATATTACCATAGTTGTCCATAAGCCACACAATGATCTATTGGCACCTAGTGATACTAAATCAATATTAAACAGGCAAAAAATAAACTATAAAGCACATTTGAGTTGCATGACAGCAATATTTTATTCTTGAATACCGTGCGGAGCTATAAAATAAAATACGATTATTCTGTATTGTGAAATCGGCATTTTATGATTTATATAATATAATTTAATTTATTTAAGTTTTAATGAAATTCTTTCCTATATGCTCACATCCCTGACATGAAATAATGTATATACATATAGGTATATATAATTATGTTGTAACAGTACGAAGAAGATTGTATTTCATTAAAGACGTTAAAGGCCTAATAAGACTTACATATTCATAATAGTTACGATAGGCCAAATCCTTGCTTTGATTTTCATATCATAACACTTGTGAATCAATCCATACTACACCCAAAACATATATAAACTTAATTATAATAAAACTATATTCTGATATAAATTTAGAATATATTACTCAAAAATAAAATTGCAATTTTTTTGAAAATATTGTTTGCTTTCGATACCGTATGGCTGCCTTCAGCGGGTGGTACGTGCAGTAGGGTGGACTCATTTCCTTCTCCATCGCAACGTTTCTCATAAAGCTATGTTCTATTAAACCCGGAAAGAATGGATTATTATTCTATGAGAAAATTATACGATTAATTTAGAAAATTATTTATTGATGTGATATTGATAAAAAATGTTAATTCATCATTGAAATTTAACAATTAAAAATTAAAATATAATTAATTAATTATTTAATCAATTATTAATATAATTAATCAATTATTCTGCAACTGGTTTATGATTTCGTTCTTTAATATAAAACAACAAATGACTCTGAGCTTCAAATTTGGCTGGGAACGAGATCTATCCTTGGTAGTTGCAATCTCAAAAAATTTATTTACCAATAGTTAAATACAAGAAATAATTCCAAAATCACTGATGATGGGTATTTGGTAATACCCGAAATAGCTGTATGGTCAGCCAATAATTCAATTAATTAAAATAACATAAAAATTTTGTTGTTGTTGTAATTCACTACTTTTTGAAACCTCTCTATTAAATACCACAGTTTCTGTTAAAGTAAATAATAAAAATATGATTATATTTTATAATTAAAAGTAAACAAAGATATTTAAAATTTATATAAAATGGTGCTCCTCTATTGAACATAGTTCTATACATTTAAGAAAGGTGGCAATATTTACAAGCTCCAAGAAATAACAACAAATGATAACAATATGCTATGATTACTAAATTATTATGACTCAATCTTTAAATCATGTTACAGATAAATCATATTACATTCTGATTAATAGTTATATTATCTGGTGAGTTAAGTTCCATGGACGCCACTATGGCTCTCATATGTACAAGTACCTACAAGTACCTGATATTTATATACATTATGAAGAACATATTAAGAAAATTTCTAGTACACTTCTTCACTGCTATGAATGATTCATAATCAGTGACTGATACCTTTTGGTCGACACTCAAGAAAACAAAAAACTATTGTTTATTTAATATGAATTACTGGTACTTTAAACAATATTTCATTCTAATAAATTTAGTAAAATAGTAATAACTCAGAGAGTTAAACACTGTAAAAAAACAGGTTTCTAATAATATAATCGAAATATTGGTGTGTATAAGAAAAATTTTAAAAAGTAATTTTTTGACAAACTGTATTATTGAACGATAGACCAATTAGTCCGTTTCGAAAACAAAATTATTAAAAAATATGTCTCTTTAAAATTTTTTAGAACGTTTGAAAAGTTTCAACATTTTGAAAAACAAGAGAAGAAAGAAAGATAGAAGAAAATTTTGAAAGTAAAGAAAAAATGAACAAAAAGAAGATAGTAAAGAACATATTCAGACTTAGTTCTTAAATTGTTTAATACGGACGACACATCAGACAAGGATAGTATGGGGTTGTTGAATGATATCTACACACTGCTAAATGTCCACGATTTATATCTGTAACACTTTTATAATATTAAAAATATGTGATATTATCAAACTTTTTCTCTTTGATAAATTTAACGGGTTTACCAATTCAAATAAAAGCATTTATATTTGAACTTAAATGACATTGGTTTTGGTGGCAACTAAACTTCCTCTTCTGTCCTAATATTGCATAGGTACCGTTTTGTTAATAAATGACTTCGAAAAGCCATGCCATGATATTATTTTGAGAAGTGTAAGTTCCTTCCGTCCATAACACTGACACATCCCTCTATGATTAATTTAATATAACTACGAGTATTACATTTCTTGGTTGATATACTGAGTCATGCAAAAAATAATTTATGGTATTTATATACATTTTTGCACTGATATGTGCTAAGTGTAGTGACTCACGTTATTATTTATGATTTAGTCATAACCTTGATTAACACTGAGAGGGTTGCTTTGACTGTTACAAAGTTACTTACTGTATAAGTAACTGCCTTGCTTTACGAATAACATACATAGTTTAAGTCTGGCTATTTCTTGCGAGCATAGCTAGACTATATGTTGACAGATATGTTAATGCTCTTGCGAGGAACATCAATGAAAGATAGATTAATGAAAACCATTTTATTCACGGCTAAAATGTCAATAACTTATATTGAGAAAATGAAAAATAAATGAGGACCAGAATAAAAAGGACTACTGGGATAATATATCAGAATTAACACAATGCAAATCACTTATTGGTACCTATAACAATAAGAGATACCAAGAAACTTAGAAAACTTAAACTAAAATACCATCTGGGTATACATACGGATGCAAACTGTAGATTCTGTGAAGAAAATGATGAGTCAGCCACACATGTGCTGTTAGAATGCTCTGCGCTAATACACATATGGAATAGGTTCCTTGGAACATATATTCTTGCGGAAGAGGTAATAAAACTCTGTAAAGTAGGTTTTATACTACTTTTTATTGACGCAGTAGGGCTTAGAGACCGACTCTAAACCCAGAAGGGGGCACAATAGTCCCGATGATCGCAGTGACATATCCTCTAACAATAATAATATTAATAACTTTTATTGAAAAATATTCTTTACGTAAAGTAATAAATATTGTCGTAGCATAAATTTTACGCAACGTTAAATAAAAGTTTTCCACTAATTGACACAAAATGTATCTATAAATATGCATGAAAAAGTGACTTAATATTTCATTGGCATGCAACATTTTTTATTAAATTGTAAAATGATAAAATCTTTGTTAAAACAAAAAATTTAATTTCCTTGTACTTCATGTAAAATTCATTTTTTTTTATTACAAAACAGTAGAGAAAAACGCACTGTCATTTGAATGCCTCCTTATGAATAAAGCAAATTATTCCAGTGGTTAATATAATTTAAGAGGACCATACATCTTCATCGTTCTACTTCTTCTGCCTCCTGTACATTTCAGATTCTCTTACATAAATTTACTTCTGCCAACATCTTTCTTGTATTGTGTTTCGTGCATTATTTTCCATCTTCTTCACAAATGCTAAATACGCTATTTTGCATGACCCCGCCGTACAGCTGCCATCACGGCCATCTAGCCATCTAGCCATCTCTCAGCCACCATCTTCATCAACTACCGTTTGCGTATCTGTATCTGCGGTGCGGAATGTACGGTTTGAGTAACTTAAACTTCCCTTGCGGTTAAATTAACACAATTTATTTGAATTTATCGTCGATTTTTTTTCGCTTTCCTTCGCTTTATCTGCTCCTTTATAAATCCGTGCGGAAATGGAATTTTCTTAGGCGGCAACTGTAGCGATGCTTGCGATGGCTGGCAATGTCTTTTCTGAGATGAAAAGAGATTATGGGAATGTTTACAGATTTACATGTTTATCGTTAATGCTCCGATGTGGCGGTGTGCTTTTGCGTGTACTCGGATCCGCGTACTCGAAGGACTGACTCTGCAAGCATAAAAGATGTGCATTTATTTATTTATTACACAATGCAAATCGTTTCTGTTAAAATCAAATCTGAGCAATAAAATGAACGAGACAAACTATAATAAATTTATTCAAATAAAATATAATCGATTTATAATTTTCCTAAAGCTTGACTAAAACAGACTGAAAATATATAAATTTAGATTTAAATAAAGACCGAAGAGCGAAGTAATAAATTTATTTTATTTTTTATTAATGCATAATATCTTAGTATCTGAAAAATATATTCTATAGTAGGAAAAATGGCTTGTAAAGTGGGTCATGTAATCTTTTATTGTATTGAAGTCACCATCTTAGTCACCATCTGGTCATAAAATTTAATTAACTTCATAATGTAAAGTAATAAACAGAGCAATTTTATTTAATTATACTATTTTTAACATTACGAATAATAAGTTGAGATGACCTGCAGTACAACTATATACATAGTGTTTAACAATATATGTATATCTTCAGCAGAAAAATACTTGGAATACAGAGGTAATCTCTAACTATTGGTTTTTTAACAATGAATTTCCACTACGTTGTGCATACGTACATTTCAAGATCAGTTTATATATTATAATAAGAATATAAAAATAGCTACTGTAAACATCCTTCGCATCCATATTGCGCTCAAATTGCGAATGATAGCTCATGCAAATGATAATTGCAACCAACTTCCTTGTGTTTTTCAAACTATAAACTAATTGATAATATTATATTATTTATAAAAATATATGAAAAATATATTGTTTTCAATTTCACTTATTGATAAATCTAAATTGTGAGGATGCTATGTAGATTAGATTAGATTTTAAAACGAGTTGGGAACTTGTTAGCACATCACTGCATCCTTTGAGGATTATTGTGACATACTCACTTCAGTTCCATAGACGAGTAGCAGTTAAGAACGCCATTATGTCCTTTGGAGAGATGTTGCCTAATTCGGTTATAAGTCGATAGGCAGTAGATAAGTACCGAAATCTGAGTCTGGCGAGACTATCAGTAGTGACACAAAATGTGTTGTGAGTTTCCTCTTCTTCGTAACAAAGTTTGCAGCTATAGTCTCTAGTAATATCTAGGTTTAATAGCTGCTTTTTAACTCCGCAATGCCCAGGGAGAAATCCTGTTACGAGTCGGATGCCACTTTTGTTCAGCATAAGTAGTTCCCTAGTTCTGGGATTTGATCGATACGGCATGGATTCTTTATCTTGTTTGCATGCTGAGCTGCTCTTTCTATTTTTGAGTTTGAAAAAGCTCCGCAGAATGGTTGTAACCCAATAAAGCCTACCTTTTTCTGGCTAGTTCATCTACTTTTTCGTTTCCTTCAAATCCGCTGAGCCCTAGGATCCATAATAAGTGGACCCTGTTCCTTTCAGAAAGGTCTTTGAGAAGTAGAAAGTATTCCCACAGGTGAGCGTATTAATAACTTCGCGATTAATAAAGGAGATTATTATTTGAAGACCTATATTCGTATTTCTACTAGGTTACTTAGTTACTTAGTTTACAGACTTCCATAGTGAAAAGTCTTAATCCAAGCAGACCGGAAAATAATTTCTTCTCTCCCTTCCTGCGTTTCCTGCGTATCTGGCTAAAAATGATACCAAATATTTAGATATTAATGCTTACTCTACAATGAGTTGTTACAACCGCCATGAGTTTCAATACTTCGATGTTGACTCAGCATGGTAGCATATTTGTTCCCGATCAATTCTAGCGTGGCTGTTTTAGTTTGGAGTTTTTTTTAGAAAATGAGTATAAACATATTTTTGAGTAGTTTTTAATAAGGTCAGTATTTGTTCCACTGCGGAGGATGCTTTGGTTATTCACTGAGTTCAGTTAAGTTTCGCACTATTTCACTAGCTTTGATTTTGTGTTATGGTTGTACAGCGCAACTGGAACAATATTAAAAAAATTTTGAACCTGCTGATTTTGTAGTTTCTTTTTTTAAACCAGTAAATCTGTTTCTTTTACAGCAAAGATTTTAGCTTGGAAGACATTGGTTGAGTTGAAAGGTGAAAAGTTTCTTTTTTATACTAGCATCAGCTGAAGGTTTTCGTGATAGTAGAAGAGAAATATATTAATTATATATAATTTTAATAAATAATTATATAGTCGGATGTGTACCAGGTAAAATAAATAAAATGCATAGTATTAAATATAAATGTTGTAATACACTGAATCACACTCCTTTGTCTGTTTCACCCGTTTGTGATGATGATGAGTACAACTAATCATAAAAATTTAGCTAATGGTCGCTTAGGAGACAAGTGTTTTTCATATTATTGCTAATAGAAGGACCGGTGAGATTATTATATGAACCACATAGTAGTTAACAATTTTGGAACATTGAAATGCAGTAGAATTGATGTAAATTATGAGATTGCTGATTGTGGTTTTAACAATATAATCAAATCAATAGTTTCAAAACAAATATTTGGAAATAAGCTACATTTTATTAGTGATATAAGGATTTGGATACAGAGCCCATTATCTAAATATAAGTAAAATAAATAAATATAAGAAAATAATTATGTTTGATTTTGAAGTTTAATTTCAAACTTTAAAAATATTCACTATGTCTCATTATTTTTTGATTTTTTCCAGAGGCTGAAATTTTATTTTATATAGCACTGAAATGACCCCCTACATATTTTTATATTAGTTATTATTGCTGTCATTTAATCCTTAAGTTTCAATTATGCCAATTAAGTTTATTTTTCATTAATCGAAGTATTATATATTGTTGTTGGGAAAAACAATTAAAAAAACTGTGAATTCGATCAACTACTAATCGATCAATTAAAATAAATTTTAATATTGACACTGAGCCACATTTGTGAAGTAAATTTGAATTTGAATTTTGACGGGGTTAATTGTTGGCACTTATAGTCTAATACATACAGATAATTAAACCAGAAATAGTTTTAAACACCACAAATGATAGATATTTGGCAGTATTGAAAACAGCGATAACCAACCAAAATTCATTTATTAATTCATTAAAAGTAAATTATTTTAGCTATATTTTTTTACTTATAAGTAGAACTTCTTCTCTATCATAGTAAGAGACTTTGTCATTGGTCATAAAATACCAATCACACTCATTAATAATAAACACATTTCTTAATTTAATTCTCCAATAAAACTGTTTCACTGGCATTACTTGTATTATTCACTGCTTTTGTTTTTACTGAAGCATTTCAGTATTGATGATGAAGTAATTTTAATAAATACATTTCCAACTTTTTATTTATCTCTTTATAATATATAACTTTTATCATATGAACGTGTGCTATTACTTCTATTGAAATATTTATTAAAACTATTTTCTTAAAAATAATTATTTCACGAGCTAATTGGTCAGTTATTAAATAATGATATTTTTAAAAAAAAAAATTTATTATTTAGTTTTATAAGATTTGTCCAATATTTCGACTATAATCTATAGTCATCGGGGAACTATACATATAAATACATTATAATTAATATTAAGGTATACATTACATAGAAACAATAATAAATTACATTTACATTGAAACATGAAACATACATATGTATTTGGAAAATATATAATATTTTGACTATAAGAATCATAAAAATAACATATATATATGAAAAATATATTTATCCTCTTCCGGATTTGTCGAAGGTGTTTTTATACACCTGAGCACAGTGTTGTATGTCACTTTTGAAATTTAGTCTGGTGTCACTTGGAGTTTAAAGGATGTATAACATCTCTAAGAAAAAGCATTTTTGTTGATGATTTTCTTGGTGTAACACCTTTATGTTATCAAGATCTGGCTCATGTTTTGGTGTAATGCAGTGTGATGCCAGTGCCGTTTTTGAGTCAATATTATTTTTATATTTGATACTGTGTTTATGTCCAGCTATACGCGTCTTTAACTTGTTTTTTGTTGTACTAACATATACTTGGTTGCATATGTTGGATCCATCACCTTTACATTTAATTTGATAAATCACATTGTGTCTATCCAAAGTATCTATTTTAGATTTGGTGTTCGAAAACAGCGTCTTCATCGTGTTATGCGTCTTATATGTCATTTTATATTTTTGTTTGTCATATATTGTGACAATTATTAAAAAACTATATTCTGTTATTAATAAATATATTTTAAATTAAACTAACTTTAATTCTGAGAGCATTACATTCATTTAATTTATATATGTAATGGGAAAATAACTTTTTGTGATCTCCTTATTATTTCTTTAAAGTTTATCTTATATATATACATTATATATATACTTCAAGGAATTTTAGAGGATTTTGAAGTTTCTACATTAGACTGCATTATATTTGTATATCATAAATTTATGTGCTGCATTCAGTGCATACTGTGTTGCAATGTGAATATCACTCATACGCACCGAGTACCCTTTTTATGAGGAATTACTGTTCTGTTTGTTGTTCTTGTATTAAACTTCTAATTCAAGAGCTAAGAATATTATAATTCCTACAGCTTATATATGTAAATTTTACAAAATTTCTTATTTTATTTCGACATTCCAAGTCAGCTCAACAATTGTAAACTCGTATTTTGTCATAGAATTGTGTTATTGTGATTCAAGACAAACACGCGTTTCTCAATTGTTCCTTGGAGAAATTCCAAGTTTTGACTATGTCACGTGCTTAATTAGTTCGTAACTCATTTGGGTTTTCAATTAAGTAACATGAACTTATTTCGCAAATAAATGTAAAGTAGAATATGTTTATTTGTTTGTGCAAGTCTTTTATTTGAAGTTTATCAGAATACGTAAATATGTTTAGAGAGGCGATGGATGTATAGTTTCTAGAAAATACAGGAAGTTAATGAATATTCAAATGAAACACACTTCCGGTCTCTTAATATTGTCACTAATTAGTATCTGTAAATAATTATTAATTAATTTAATTATTCAAAGCCTTTTTTCAAATCGCTCTAATTGAATAAGTTTTGTATTCCTTTCATAAATTTAATTTTTATTCGTGCCTAAATCTTTTCGCAGAATATTTGTATATATACAATATTTCTATATCTTCGACTAAAAAAAAAAATGTTCGGTATATACAATTTTTTTTAAATTGTAGCAACTACTAGTATATATTTAATATATAAAAAAATTTACATTTATTTATGAAAAATTAGCATGTTCATTATATGTTAAGGCTTATGTCTTTATGTCCTTTTTTAATACGTAAACCAGCAGTGGCATACCAGGATTGTGTTGAAAGGGGGTATATACTAGAAAATATTATTTGGCAGTGTTTTTACACTTAACAAAGTTTATGTATTATAAAAGGGGATTTATACCCTAATTCTTTCCATCCAAACACGCCATGCAAACAAATCTCTTTATTATCAAAGAAAGAAGATTTTATTGAGGTATAATTATTCTGTGACTAGAATGTGGAAGCATTTTTTATATTTTAAGGTATTTAAAAATTATAAAAATGTGGATATTTCATGTTATACCAAATAATTGTACATTAAATCTATATATTAAAAACTGTTACACGATCTTAATTTTTTTGATTTATATCTGACTAATTTTATTTATCATTAAAATTTTAAAGAATTCAATGTATGTTGAAACAGAGTGCTTCTACAATATTCAAGTTTAAGAATCTTAAGACGTCTTTTTAGAACGTCGTAGTTTTTTACTCTACTTCAATTGCATCCAGTCATTAATTTAATAATATTGCTCTTGCACCAAAGTCTTCTTATTTTCTTTTAAGGATGCATTCCAGTGTTTCGTTTTCCGGGTTTTTTGATAACTTGACTAATCGATCTTATAGATTCTGCTTTAACAAATTGAATAACAGTCTTGTTTTACGTCAGTTGCGTCAGCTCAGTTTTATTAAGAATTTTAAAGGTATCATCCCAGAGCAGACACCATCAGATATTACAGGCTACTTGCTATGTAGATATACGTATTAGGTTATATATATATTATAATGGTTATTTGTTATACATATTAGAAATAGGCGCAATAGCTTTTTATTAATTCTAAATTTGTTAGAATTAGATTATTCACAACGAGATCTTATTATAGTTATTATTATTCTTCAAGTAATATTACAGTATTATTTAAAATTGGAATATATCAAATTCCATTCTTCATCGTTGTTATTAAATATTCCAATAAAGTGCGATTTTCTGTTATTATTATATTCTAAGTATACAATAATTCATAATTGGTCCTATGTTGTATATTGTCTTACTTTATGGTATAGTCTTAAGACATTCTAGTTAGAATTCGGTTTAAATTTTTTTTCCATTTTAAGATACTCAGTTCTTTTGTGATTTATAACTTGTTGAATATATTTGCCTTTATTCCCAAATTTCCATACTCAAATACTACGAGTCCTATGAGTTATAACACCCGCGTCAACATAAGTTTTAACCAGGGCTTCAAACCACAATTTTTTCCATATCGGTTTTTGTTCCGGTTCAAAACAAAAAAAAATATATCGGTTCAGTTTCAGTTTTTCTTCCAACAAAAATATCGATTTTTTCGGTTTTTGTTTGGATTCCAGTTCGAAGCCTTGAATTTTTCTCTTCCGGTTCAAAACAAAATAATATATCGGTTCGATTCCGGTTTTCGCTCCGACAAAAATATGGGTTTTTTTCAGTTTTCGTTTCGGTTCCGGTTCGAAGCCCTGAATTTTTTCCGTTTCGGTTCAATAAAAAAGAATATATTGGTTCGGCTTCGGGTTTCGGTCTATTTCTTCGGTTTTCGGTTGGGTTTCGGTTCGAAGCCACGGTTTTAATTATTTACTTGCACTCTTCACTCTTAAGCATTTGGCGATTAGGTGCCGCTTATCTTTATCTGTATAGATCCCCAAATTTCTAGACCTTAGCTAGAATCTAGAGTAGTCATATGCAATGATTGTTGAAAACTTTTTCTGTTAATTTTAATACTTAATACCTTATCTCAATTCACTAGGTATTATTTTTCTTTTAGTTTATATAACAATTTTATTACTATTATTCTACTAATTCTTTATAAATAAAATATTAATTTCCATTCAATTTAAAGTACAAAGAAGTATGCACATATAACCCAAAGACCATTTATTATTAACAATGTAAGCTTAGACGTAATAAATTTCAAATATTTTATTCAAAAACTTTTAAGTTTTTAAGTTCTTCAAAACTATCTATGCAAACCTTTGTGAAGGTCTTAGGGGCAAAGTTAGATCTGAACAACGTCTCGTATTGTGTGCAAATTTTGCTAACATTTATTTAAAAATAATTGAATGTGCATCAATTATTTAAGTGCAATTAAGACATTTGAGTCATTGTTTGGCACAATCACTCATATATTCTGATATTTTATATCTGAAATTTGCACAAATTTTCATAATTGTACAACAATTCCATTGAAAAGTTATTTTGCGTACTTAGACAATTCGTTTTATCTTCCCACAAAGTAAGAGGAACTCATAGTTAGGTTACATGCAAGTACTTGCATTCAGACAGAAATAGAAGCATTGGAAGCATTGAGTGGAATAAATATTTTTGAGAGTTTGCTGAAAATTGATTACAAACTAACGCATATGGATGAGTCCTTGGCAGATGAAGAATAGCATTTCGTTACATTTGAACTTCAATTTGCACTTTGCCATTATCAGATTTTGAATGAAAAATGGTTCAAAATGTGTAAAGTTCATTTTTTTAGATGGAAATTAATCAAATAGAATTGAAAGGAAAATTGTTAAATATTTTACTTATTCAAATATAAAATATGAGAAATGTTTTTCAACAATTTAGATCATATTTTAAGTTAACACTAAAAAAATAAGTTTTATAGCACGATTTTTCAACAGGACGAAATCGGAGTACTAGTAATTTTGCAGTAATTTATGCTGGACGCACTCACTGTTCAATTAGCTCTGCTGGAAATTTGTTCGGAACGTAAAACTCATTAGAAATGAAATCAAATGCATTAAAATAATGCGAAATTCCGGGATACTCTGAAAATATGTTTAATTAAATCGCGTAGCTTGTGAAAATTTTAATAAATTTTGACAAATATTTGAGATGAAAATTAAATAAATGTAAATGGCTTCCCGCGAAAACGCAATGCGTTCATGGAAAGGCGCGAGTTCCGCATTTATAATGGGAAAAACCAATTTAAAGTTTGGTCAGAAAGCAAACAGAATCCCAAAACTGAAAAAAAATTAAAAATTCAATTTCAAGCAAAGCGAAAATAATGTTCATAATTTTGCTAATTTGTACACTTTGGCGAGATGCAATTGAATTAAGCGAACTGCAATGAACACGGCAATTGCAGCCAATTCACGAGTTCACACAGCCAAAATCTGCAAATTACTGCATTCCGAAATCTGAAATATTAAAGCGACTGTGCATTTTATGTTGCCTTTGGACCACCTCCTGAGGGAAATACAAATACTTTGTAATAACACAAATTATTTTACTAAAAATTCATTACTAGAATATGAATGGAGGTGGGGTAGGAGATGACATACAGAACAGATAAATAGTTCACAAGGGCATAACATATTAATATCCTGTTTAAAGTAATTCAAAAATAATATACTAATTAATTATTTATTTACCTCTAATGTAGTATCACCGATTTACTTACCACCGATATTTATTAGGAACTCTTTATCGACATAGTTCTCCTAGTATTTTATAATAAGTTTGTAGCAGTATTAATCCTAATCTCATGACATCCAAATACTCTGTGTTCAAAGCGATATGCTTAAGGCAGTTTATATTGTGTGACGTTGGGACAGCGCACCGTTCACCAAGTGGCCCCACTAAAATAAAGGATTAACCAAAGTAGACCACGAAAAGACTTGGGTCTTTTTTCGTCTTTCGATTCTCGGATGTCGTTATTGAGTTAAAGCGTTCGCATAACTACATCGCTTGTTAATGCAAGCAGCTCATTTTGCTTGAAGTTGCCTGCCAAATCATCATCAACCCAATGGTGTCCCAACACAATCTTTCTCCAGCTGGTCAGCGCTGGACATTGGTAAGGAAGTTACACTACACATTAATTAAATTTGACTTTTAAAGTCAGTTTTGACGACGAAGGCAATTTTCTTTACAGAAATAACATATTGTTTTTATAGAGAGATTTTTTCGAACAGTATTATTATGGTATTATTTTTAATTAATTAAATTTTTGACTGACCATACTTTATCAGTGGTCCTATTGGATATATGTCTTACATTTAATTATTCGTAAATCATTTTTTGAGACTGCTAGTACAAAGGTTGAGCTTGTACCCCGCCAAATTTGAAGCTCAATGCCAGTCTTCATAAATCAAAGCCGTACTTAATTTGTATGTTCGAATCGTCGTAGTGCCTTAAAGCTGCTCAGTTTACCGTGGTATAATATAGGTTAACTGGAAACCGTTGGCCTGTCATCTATTTCTAAGTTTAAGCAAGCAAAAATGCGTTTAAATATAAGAATCAGAATAATGCGTGTTGTTAGAACCAGAACCAGAAATCTACACAATTATGACACAAAATTATAATACAAATAGTGTTAGAATGGCTTTATTGAGCACTTTGCAACTCATATTTAGTCATATTTAGACAACTATACTATAAGTTAACAAGTGTGGCTTCTCGAATCTGACCCCTGCGCTTGGTTTCGTTAATGCCAGAATCATGCGACGTTATTCGATCGCCAGATTGTTGCCAAACGGGACATTAACTTGTTTGTGTGGAAAAGTGCAGTTTGGCTTTGGTAGCTCACAAATCCACAAAAGCATCCTCATTCACTTTTACTTGGGCTATTAGGTGAACCAAACGTTCAGAACTTTATTTTATTTATATAATAAACTTATATATGACTGAATTCTGTATACTATTCCTACTTGTCGTATCTGCGCTGCCTCCATTACATTTGAAGTAATGAATATGACATAAGTAAGTTAATGCTGATGATCAAATAAATTTATATGGTAAAGATAATGACGGGAATGATAGAATCAAATCTGATTAAAAGGATCTTTCACTGAATAGGTACTTTATATTCAATTTTAATGTTTATTATCAACAAAATTTATCTGAGGATTTTAAAATAATAAATATTTAAGGGATATATAATCGAATATTTCATAAAAATACAATTTAAAATGTCATACCCGAATTGAGAAAAAGAAATGGTGGCTGAGACCATCCATACTAAATGAAGCTTTGTAAGCTGAAACTTTTTTAGCAAACGTTCCCGTAAACAACCGTATGTAGTACTACCCCATAGCTTTGATAGTTCAATTGAAAAAAACTGAACATTTGTTTGTTTCAATGGAATTATTCGAACATTTGAGCACCGAGATCTCTTCCTCTTGTTGTCTTCAGGGTTTCCTTATTTTTCTACAATCCCATCTTAAGTCCTTTAGCAATCATTTGTTCTCTGCAGTGATGTGGCAAAATAAATGTTATGATCTTCAGCTCATAAATGTCTTAAGCATATATAATCATTACGGATGTTAGACCTTTTTATATTCCACCGATAGATTTCAGCATCTTGTTATTTAAATCAGGGTTACTCTTATTGGGAGGTATTAACACACCTCAGCATGTAACAATTAAGCGATAAATTATATTTTTTTCTACTTTATCCACTTCTCATTACGGTTAAGGAATATTTTACTAAGTTTCATCTAAATTTCTTGAAAGTTAAGAAAAAAAATTTAAAAACTTTTTGTCATTATAAATTTTGCCACACTTCATCACAAACTTTTAACTTTGATGAAATGAAGATTTCCTTTGAAATTCTTCACCATTTGGGACCACAAATTCTTTTACGAAACACGTTTAAGCAGTTCAGACACGTGAAATGAAATGAGAGTGTCGAGTAGAATTCATTCCTGTTAAAATGTCCTTTTAGAAATGTGAAAAGTTGTTGTTGTTGTTGTCGTTGTTGTCGTAAGAAAACAGACCAGAGTTGCGTTTGTGCATCAGGACGAAAAATTGCTCAATAAAGGAAAGAAGCTTTAAGATGAACTATTTTTTGCTGTCAACTGTGCGTTACTGCTGATTGCGCTATTAGTGATGGCGATGCTGTTGATAATGATGACAAGGAGTTGATGATGCTCATGAATGTAATGATTATAATGTAATTTTTTATTGCACACAACATTGCAACAACATGACAGCACTCAGTGCTTTCGGAATATTTACGACAAATGACAATCACAACCGAGACGATTTGGCAAGAGCCAAACGGACGATATGGAAAAACTTATGAAGGATGTTTGTTTCCTTAAATAACAATGATTAGTTTGGAACGATAATGAAGATACTTAAGCTTAGATTGAGTGAAGAAACAAATAAATTTTGTTGAACTTTGAATTTTGTTGCTAAATTAGTAAATAAATCGGAAAGCCTATTTTGATAGAGTATTTCAAAAACATATTAGTCCTGCGGTTTAGGAAGTGCATATGTGATTATAGGCTTTGATATTTAAAACTCATTTAAAAAATTTTACACACTTCGACGAATAAATTTTAGTTGCGAATGATTTATGTGCCATTAAACTGTCAAATCAAATGAAGAATAATGGAGCTCATTGGAACATGGACCACTTATTTATTTTCTTAATAGATGGCTTTAGTTATTTGTATGCGGTGCTGTACCTATAAGTCCGAAAGAGTTACATTAGATAGTGTTAGAGAGATAAGATTTCGTACTAAAAAACTTTTGACAGTTTGGTACTTGGATGACCGGCGCTTAGTTTTGTTTGACCGCGCTTCAAAGATGGACACTAGCAAAAAGAAATACGCCATATTTTACAGTTTGTCTTTAAAGAAGGCGAAAATGCAAGCCAGGCGTCTGAAACCGTGAATAGGGTGTATGATCCTGATACTGTAACAGCCAATCGTGCGCAATTTTGTTTTCGTCGATTCTGTTTCGATAATTTCGTTATCAAAGATGTCAAAAATGTCGCTAAAATCATGAATCGCAATCGTCTCGTAACCGTGCAAGCACTGTTTTGATTGCCCAAGAGCTAAAGATTGCACAAAAAAATCGTTTGGAAATATTTGAATAAGGCTGGATACGAAACAAACCTCGATGTATGGGTGCCATACGAGTTAATACAAAAAAACCGCATAAATCGAATTTCTAACTGTAAATCGCTGATGAATGTCAACTAGGTCCACCCATTTCTAAAGCTGTTGGTGGTTGGTGACGTGATAAAAAGTGGATCATTCACGACAATATCAAGCGAAAACGGTCGTGGTCGAATTACGGTGAGTTAGCTGAAACGGTGGAAATGAATTATGATCTATTAATTTTATTGAATTTTATTTATCTACAGTATTAGATGATTTTTAGGTAGTCATAAGTTTGAGTACATATTAAATTACATGATGCTTGTCAAAAGTAAAAAGAATTCTTTATGAATAAGAACCAGAAAAAGTTCTTTTAGAATAAGAAGCCCATTCTAACTGAAATTAGGAATTCGTATGATCTATAGCTACATATATATAATTAGTATTTTAGATTGCTGCAAGGAATTTTCTGCAGGATGTCGGTATGAGTTTATTGGATGGAAACTGCGTATTTCCGAAAACGTAAGAGATACACACATAGTTATTTACACTTAAAATATGATTTTTAGTTAAGGAATCGGATATAAGTTTTGATCGATGGCATGGTGTACCGAATACGATGTTTCGAAATTCTAAATCATAATCATAATTATTCTACATCATAATGTTAGCGAACCAACATTATTACCGTAACATCTGCCAGAATTGGTTAGAATATGCGTATCGGTCTGCAGTAAATTGGAAAAAGGCAAACGTATATTTTGTGGTGGAATTCGGAATATGAAGAACAGGAAAGCAATGGAAGAATTGTTGCCATCAATCTATAGTCATTATATGGTGTTGCGAGAGGACAAATTGTGGAAAAACTAAGATACTGAGCTGAATTTAAAATAAGGAAACACGGAATAATTTGTAAAGTGTTACAAAGTCCACTTACTTAAAGCAGTATCAAACAGGCAGCTGCACTAAGTGAAGAGGATATTAAAATTCGCAGGGAGAACCTGACAGGTTAAAGTAATAATGCAGCAAAACTGGCTTTTCAGAACTAATATCCATCTTTTCTTTAAAATGGATATTATTACATTTTGAAAGGTTAAATTTAAGCAGCAGACTTATCGAGCCATTGAGGCCAGACTTATTGTTTAAAGATGCTAATATTCATTAAAAGTCCAAGGATTGGCTAAAACACCTGTAATTGACACAATAGATTATGTGACAGTTCCCATATTATTCAAATAATTATAAGTGTACTCCATTAACTACAATAAAGTGTGCCTCGGTGAAGCAGAATTGTATATTCTATATATAATTATAATATATAATTGTATTGTGTATTAGTCTCAGAATCGTCTTCGACATCGAAGACGAAAGCAATATTCATTTATTTATTTTCTTGGTGAAAGTTCAAAGCATTTTACAATTATCATTGTTCTTGTTAAGAATATTGGATGAATAACTCTGTTCCTTAGATAAAATAAAACTTGAAAGTCATAGCTCATGAATCTGTACAATTAAAACTTTTTGGGCAAACAATTTACTTCTTATCCACGAAAACAAAATGTAACTAAACATTTAACCAATAAAGTTTTGAAACTATTCTTAATATACCTACATAAAACAACTTCTGTTAATACTGAAAAACACATGTTGGGCACTATCCTATTAATTTCATATGATAGACATGGCATGTCATGTTATTACCTTATACCACAGCTTATTTTTCTAGTGTTGTACTGTATAACAGTAATTTTAATTAGGATGTAGAACTATTACTTTAAACTATTAGTTCTGAAAATATATTTTTAACATAAAAATTTCCAATAAATTAGACTTAAATATATATTATTTATTAATAAATAAAAACAATAAATTGTATGTTTACGTAGCTGTTGTATGTTATTTAAGTACTTATTTCTCAGACTACTAAAACCATAAATATTATGTAGTTTCATACATATATGCAGATTTATAATAACATTTTCATAGGTTCATAATATTTTAATAATGCATTGTATTTATATATATATGTCAATTGGGTACAATTTTTTTTCGCTTATAAATTCATTGAATAAATTTATAATTAAAATTTATTTTTAAAACTTAATTTAATGAATGGATAAAGCCATCTAATAAAGTTTTATTCTAAAATCACGCGTTAAGTAAAACTAAAAAACTGTTATAATAATTTAATATTAGACATATACATTTCATATCTTATAATTTATTGAAATATTGACAGCTCATTTGATATAATATTATATTCTACACAAAAAGTTATTAATAATTTATGCGAAAATATTCAAACTCTTTATTTAAATCTTATTTTAAATTAATATATAAGCAATCATGAAGCACACTTATACAATTCAGAGTATAACACTTTTAGTAGTTCTATACAGTGTATATTTTGCTTAGACGAAAGCAAAAATCAGAAGATGGTCAGCTTGGTCGGAGCAAATACAATGCAAAGTTAATTTTCTTGTTTACTTCAGTCTTCATTCTGTTTTCTGACTACACTGCAGATGGTTGTGAGTGTTGACGGGTTGTTGAGAAATAAGAAATAAGAAACGAAGTATAAAGTTATAAACGTTTGCTTTTTTGTTAACAACTATAAAAAAGTATAACTAGAATAAACCAAATAACGTAAAATTCATTGAATAAAAAAACAGTGTCTGCGTATGTGTGCATATAAATCTGCTCGCGATATTGTATATTGTTTTTAATGTGGATAATATTTTAGCTGCAGTGGAGTTTTAAGAGAAATAAATTTTTAAAATTTGAAAACAACCAAATTTTTTTTAATGAATTGAAGTTATAAAGTTACGAAATGCAAATAAAGTGAATTGCAAGCTAAAATATGAAGGTGTTTCGTTTCTGCGCTTGTGCCACACAAAAGTGTGCCAGTGTGTGTTTACCCGCATGAAAATTGCTTAATACAGCACTAACTGAATATTGTGTGCTTTGTTGTTGCCTAATTTGTTGCTTTGAAAAGTAACTTAAATAAGTTATTAAAGTGTTAAAATAAAAAAGTGAATTGTTGCAATTTAAATTGCAAAGAAAAAGTTAAAAAAAATTTATATTGCTAAAAATACCTATGCACGCAATTCATAATTCATACTCTGTCAAAAAGAAAAGTAAAGAGAAAGCGTGAATGTTTTTAAAAAAATTTTACTTTTACCTCCTAAATTGCATTTAAAAATAATAAATAAAATAATTAAGCTGCTGTTTTATATGTACGACTTCTGTTTTTTTAAGAATAAATACTGAATTTCTGCGTAATAAACAACTAAAAGGTAGTAATTTATTCATTGTTATTTAAGTTAAAACCAAATGTCGTCATCTTAACAACAATTAGAGAAAAAAACAACAATTTTTTCATTGCGAAATTTTTTTTTGATTTTTTCGTTTTTGCTACTATTTGCTACTGTTCGTCTTTGTTTTGTTTTTTGCACTCTCCCTCTCTCTCTCTTTCTCTCTCATACTCTCCCAATTTTTCCTATGCTGTTTTGTTATTTTCTTCATGTCACATTTTGTGTTTTTGTTTTCATCTCTTATTGCAGTTGGTTGGTGTTTTCTATTCGTAGTTGCGCCGATTTCAGCGGTAACCGCGGTTTAACTCAAAAACTATTTTGAGTTTAACTATAAATAAAATAATAAATATATTCCAAATAAATATGAATTAATATTACAAATGCAAATCTTTTGTTTAAAATTGCTCAAATATATATGTTTTTGAAATTTTTTAGTAAGTTTATTTGGTAAAAGTGCACAAAGATATTCCATTTTATATTTTTATATCGAAAATAATTAATTTATTTTAATTAATTTATCTTAATTAATTGATTAAATTAATTATTTTCGATTTAAAAATATAAAATCAATACTCATGCTGTTTCCACAATAGACTCTAAATTTAAAATAAAAATTAGTTTTCTTGTATAATTAGTTTTCCATACCATAATTCTTCATGTATGGATCTATATTGCTAAGAATAAATTTAATATAACATTAACATTCTTTAGCAATATAAGATATAACTTCATTTACTAATCATTAGAAAATTAAATAGAAAAGAACCATAGAAAATAAATATATAAATGATGAATTATTTATGTAGTAACTCAATAAAAAATTCATACAATAGCAATTTTAGCAAATGCAACTATGTGAAATATGAAATTCTAATAAGAATTAAGATAAAATTAAGAAAAATTAAAATTCTTATTAAAAACTTATGGTATTGATGGAATCGGCTTAACTATTGATATGACATGCTTTATTTAGAACAGTGTAAACAGTTTCTAAACATCTTAATTTAATTACCCTCTTAAAGAAAATATTTGCCTGAACATTGTATTAAAAATATTAATATATTTTCTATACTAATAATTATTATATATTTTTAAAGATCATTGTATAAACAATTATTCTCTGTATATGATAATAACATGCCAATAAATTAATAAATCAATTAAAAACATTTCGAATACATGATTTATTATAATTTTTTTTCAATCTTGCTATAATTTATATAAATTATTAAATATAAAAATAAACTTGTTTTTCATCTTACTGTTAATTGGATTTATTTTTTTTTTAAATATTTTATAATCCATTAGCAACTAAACCTTTGTATATATATGTATAACAAAAAAAATTTTTAACTGATGTTTGCTTTAAAATCCAATTAACCATTAAAAGTAATTATTATTTATTATATTAATAATATTATATTAATTAAAACGTGATAGAAACGAAATAAAACATTTTTTTCGATGCATATACATAACATATATCTATGAATCTATAAAGTATTATATTATCTAGCAGTATCTAGGACTTCAACCTCATTCGCGCAACAAATGGACTGAAACCTCAACCTTATTCGTCACAAACGGTGTATAAAGCGTTTTAATTGTAAAAGATGGTATCAAATATCTATTCCTAACGTACATAATTGAATAAAAATTCTTATATGTGGACATATATAGTACCATGCTATAAATCCCTTCTTTTCGTCTTTTACACAAAGTACTTTTGAGATGATTGCTGGTCCTATCGGTGTCCGTTTAAAATATATTATGTTAATATATTTTCTTCTCTCTTAATATATTATCAGATCTGTTGCGCTAAAGGCATGTACTATTCTCCATTTTTTATATATGAGTTATAAATGTTATCTAATTTGGTTTTTATGGTTATTGAGAAATGTTTCCTCTCTTTAATCTATTATACATTTCATTACTTTTTAACTCGTAAAAGATAATATACTCTGTTCGGTGCATTTTGCATTTAATATGACAAACCAGAATTCCATATAAGAACAGATGTACTCAATAAAATGTAAATATAATAAAAATCAGTTACTTGCGAATTTAATAAAGACTTACAATCTTTCAATGTATGTAATAATTAATATAACATATTAATAATAAAAAATATGTAGTATAGTTCGTAATTAGTGAAAAATACTGTTATATGGTTTATACTTACTGTAACCTGTAATAAAATCAATTGTACACTATAAAGTGTGTACTAGTTCCTTTAATCATTTACTAAAGTACGTGATTCTGATCTAATTTTGAACTAGCTTCCATACATGATGCTGAATCTAGAATCTAGTAAATTTAAAATTCTATAGTCTCAATAAGAAAAAAATAATAAGACATTAATGTAGACATATATGGAAAAACCTGTAAGATATGAATAATAATAATATAGTTTTAGTGGTTAGTTTCCTGTAAAACATTTTCTGTAGATTACATTTGATTCCGATTTATAGACCAGATGCACCATCATATTAAACAGTGCTCACTTAATAGCATGTACGTGCGTTTTTCTGCCATAAGATTGTTGTGGACCTCAGTATTTTCAATATTAAAAAAATAAAATATTAATTGTTTTAAAAAATTATCACATAATAAAAAAATCCAAAGTTCGTTTGATTAATCTCTTGCTTGGTTTCGCCATTTCACTATAAATGGGAGATATGGGTGTAATCAAAAAGCGAGACGAAGGGTACCAGAAGAATTTTTGCAATGCCTTTATTTAAAAAACAGTTATTTAATTAAATTAATTAAAAATAACGTTTCACTTAATGTATATGGTTATATCATTACTACAGAAAATTTTATGGCATTAAAATTCGAAATGTGGTTTCAATTACCAGATTACATGCATATAAATTAATGAATCACATTTAGAGGAAAGGAGCATTAACACTTTTTAGTGTAGAAGTTCGCATTATGCCCTTTCGCTACACCCATGTCGCCTGTCTTCCTTTCCTAAGAAACCTGGATATTTTGTTCTGCATTGTTTTTTTTCTTAAGTGCTATTTTCTTTTTCAAAGTCGTGCTATTCAGTGTACTTGCGATCGTCCAGTTATTCCTGGCACTTCCTTAAGAGTTGTAGTTGCAGAGTTATAAGATGTACCAGAAAAAAGGGGATACTTTTTTTATCACCTAATAGTTGTAGCTTTTCTAACAATAAGATTATCATAGCATTTTGATTTTGGTTAATTTTGATTACTTTTTTAATCACTGAGCCGCACTGTATTTACAGTATCCGCAGTTCTGAGTCATAAGTTATAATTACGCTAATAATCGAACACTTGGTAAATGCTATACTTTTCTAGACAATCCAGTTTTTGTATTCAAATGCAAAATAGCTTTTTGTCAAGAAACAGATACTGTTTTTATCTGGGTGTTTTTTACCATTAAGTGTTTTTTACTATTATTATTTTATTTACATTTCTGGTTAACATATTTTATAAATAAAAAATCTAGTTTTATGAATAATGTTTTCGTAGATGCTCTATAAAAAGGTTATACACTTGATAATGCAAGCTGTCTTTAAGCGAGAAAACACTTTGTGTTATGAAAGATAGTAATTTTATTATAATAATTAAAAAATTAAAAACAACTGTTTTTTTAATTACACATCGGTTTAGAGTTCAAGCAAAACACGTGTAAAACATGCGCTTATGACACGTGCTTCTGCGGAAAAATGTGAAAGATATATTTTTGGATCTCTCCACTTTATAATTTTCTTGATTCTCATATCCACGCAAGACCAAAGTTTAAATATAAATATAAAAATAATACTTATAACACGTTAAATAAAAGAGTTGTTGAGTTAGTTTCATTAATACCTGCCACAGTTTTGATAAGATTTATTAATTACATTAGCAATGGCGTGTAAAAATACAAAGTCAATAACTGCGGCTATAGAAAATGTTATAACTCTTGCGAAATGTGTATAAAAAAATACAAATACAAGTCAAATAAATAAATTTCAAGTATTTAAGTAAATAACTCGAGTGTAAACAGCTTACTTCAGCGCTTCGAGTACGGAGTACATGTAGCACCCAAAATTTAAGATGTATGTGTACGAGTTTTACTACTTCAAACTGCCCTTTCGTTTCTCTGGTATTCGTTCATATTCACTCCGCCTTCTACCCACGCAGCTTACTTTTATCTGAATTAAATTTTATATTTCAATACATTATTAATTGCGTTATAAACAACATCCAATCGTTACAGTAAATTTGTGCTGATCTCTTCTTATAGCAGAAGTATTTTTTCTCCATAGTTTTGCTGCAGATATTTGCTGATATAATGTTGTCTTTAATTAAGAATTTTATGTGTTAAAAGTATTATCAAATATCTATAATAATTTTTGTAATTTTTCAAGAAACTTGTTTGATCATAAACAGCTGTTTTTAGATATTAATCTTATTTAACATGTACCTATGTGGTTTCTAATAAAAAATACAACCAATTAGTAATTTAAAACATGTGTTCAAATTACCACTTTGTTTTAAAACGTCTATAACATTTATTTTGACTTAGTAATTAAATTCTTTTAGATCAAACTGTTGTTAGTATTCTTATAAGGCTAATTTATTGGAAATGATCAGTAGATATTAATTGTGAAGATATATTATATGTATCTAATGTCTTTTTTTGCAATTCTTAACAATGTTATCTGCTACAACTACTATACTACACATTTGATCTGTCGCATCAGAATGTTCTTCACTATTTTAAGCAATTTTTAACGCAAAGAACTATCAATGGATGGAAATGTCAAACTTTTTTTAAGCTTTGTTCTTAATATCTTTTAACTCTATGTTATAACAGCTTGACCAATGTTTTTGACAATATTTTGCTCTACATATGAAAACCAAATTAAGCACTAGATATAGCATTGGGCGATAATTGTATATTAGCAATTTATTACGTATAGTATAAAAGAAAGGTCCTCAAGAATAAGAATAGATATATAAGAAAGAAAGTTCTAAACAAATAATAAACATTAATTAAATATTATTAAAGAAATTAGAATTATTTGTCAACTGAAAATATCTGTTAATGTTTTTGACAATATTTTGCTCTACATATGAAAACCAAATTAAGCACTAGATATAGCTTATGTTAGATATGTTTATATTAATCACTTTCGTACGTTTGACTGTGGAAACACTATATAAAATTATTATCCACAACTAGTAGTGGCAATTTTCTCAAAAAAAACGATCGTCAACTTATATAGAAGGTTTAGTGCTGGTAATGCCTATCACATACCATATGCTAAGTATATATATGCTACCACATACCATATGCTCCGAATGTTTGTAACACAAGATTCAGAATTCTATAAAACATATATAACTCTGATGACTTCAAGTAGACGAATTAATATAGTCATAGTCTGTCTTCCAGTTTCACTGCATACTTGATTTTAAATAATTATAGTCATTCTTTCCTTGTCTTTATTTTGTGGGTTCAGCTCGGACGTGTGTTTGAATTTACAACTTTACTTAGTTGATTCTTAATGTTCAACTTGCTTAACTTTTAGGCTTAATTTAATGGAGTTGAGTTTGTGCCATTTATTGAGAAAATAAAATAAAAAAATATATACTAATCCATGGTTTTCAACAATTTGATACAAAATTCTGACTATATTGAAGGTTACACAAATAATAAAATAATTAATGACTCTGTTTAGATATGCGTAACAACATAAATGTTATAGCATAAAATATTATAATAGCTAGTTCAGAAGAGAACTTCCCCCTTAACCTTGTTCGTAAGAACGAGTTTGAAATTGACTCTAACTATATTATTCTGGCAACACTAACTAAATTTACATCAATTATAACTTTAATATTGTCTTAAATGTAATGACATTTTCATACTCATTATTTGATGACTATAAAAACAACAATGGAAGCTTGTAACGCAAAAAAAAAATCAAAGTGTGAATTACTTGAAAGCCTCTTCTAATATTAAACCAAATTTGAAATAATTGACATCAATATTAAAAGCGACTTTGTTGATACATAAATTGTCCTTAGTCAAACCTTCATCCAATTTCGTTTAAATGTCGGGCGTTATTCTTCAATAGCCGGGTTTATATAGTTCCTTTTGAGTCGCTGGGTTCCAGTGCTTTGGATGAGATTGCTTGCAAGTAGGTTTAGGTGATTAAACCTGAGTTAAACTTTGTACTTTTGTGTGCTGCTGACAATAACATCTCTGACTGTGTTAATACGAAGATCTCTACGTTTTTCTCTATGTATGATCTCTATGTTTTTCATATATCAGGGGGCACCCACTATTTGCTAAAGGATTTTCGAATTAGCTGTTTGAAATTATTCAATGTTTGATAGAGAAGCAGAGTTCCAGAGTGTAATTCCGTAAGTCTGTGTGGGGTTTATTATTGTATTCAAAAGTTGCATTTTATGAGAATTAAGTTTGGAGTTCTTGTTAATCAGCCAGATTAGTTCTTGTGGTTTGAGTTTCAATTGGGTTGCTTTCACTTCTATGTGCTTTTTTCATGTAAGCTTTCGGTCGAGGTACATTGTTTAGTATTTTGTGTCGTAGCATTAACCACTATGTGTGAATATATTATACTATTTGAGTTTATTTAATTCTAATCTCTGTTCGGTGCTCTATAAAGCGTGTATTACACATCATACTTGGTGCGTCGATTTTTGTCGGCTTACATGTACTATATTTGTTGTTTTTTTTTTTGTCGGGGAGTATTGAAAATAGTGTCGGCAGTGTATGACGTGTAATAGTAAGCGACGTTGCACCAAGTTGTAACATCAAGTATGATGTATAATACTCCTTTAAATTCAACTAAATATATAAGATCTCTTTTAGGTTCAACTAAATATGTCAAATCTCCTGTTAGTTTACGTCAATATAATTAAATTGCATGTTTTTTTTGCTAATTAGTATTCTGAAAGATCACACATTTAATATTTGAAATGATTAAAGATATAAATATCTCTAGGTGTGAATGAAGGAGTGGTTGAAATTGTTTTTACCGGCATTTTCAAAACCTTCCATCTTTGCAACAGAGTTTTCTCTATTAATTTTGTTTGCAATTTGTATTATGTCTACTACTGGAAAACTTTATGCTTTGTTGTTGCTTTTACTTAATTGGTCAGTCTTATCACGAAATGGACTCTGCACTTTATAAAGAATATTTATTTAACAAACTGAAACTTATATTGTATATCTATTATATTGTTTTTAATTTTATTGTTAACATTATTTTTCAGAATATTGGTACGGACATTACCACAATGTTTCGGTTTTAAACGTATTACCTCATTTTGTTCTTATTTATCTAGAAAATGAACCAGCTGTTCAAAGTCTTCAAAGCATTTCATATACATAAATATTTATTGTTTATTCTATTATCTATTATTCTATCTTTCTGTTGTTTTTCGATGTAGAAATGTTCATGTATTTTTTATTCGATTTGAAAAAAATTGTTTATCATTGCTTTTAATATCTTGAAATATCTTTACCATTTATTTATTCTTTCTTTATAATACTGCTTAGTCATCAACATTATATCTATTGGCTAATTTTCTACCATTCTATTAAAATGGCAAAAAAAATATTAAACAGTTGTTTAATTCCAGAATCAGCTTTTGCTATATGCAAACTTTATCTCTCATCAGTATTGCGTAAACTATTTACTGTTTCTATATAGGTATAAGTACGATCAAAGCTTTTAACCATACTTATTACGGTTTCCAAAATTTAGATCTCTTTTCTGAGATGATTAAATCATTGAAATTTTATAAAATTCTGTATACTTATAATGTATATTTTCAAATTAAAACGAAAGCTGAGCATATTATATATTAAGATAAGATATTAATATTAAGAGCATATGAAGATATCAACGTTTTTTTTGAAAGAACATTTTCAACTTTTTAATTTTCTGAAAAATGGAAAGAGATCACTCTCATTTTAATAAATTTTATTATTAAATTTTTTCGAAGTGTTACCTTTACCGGAATTTTGTGTATCAGATTTATAAACTCATAAGTCAAACTCATGTCTAACATGTGTTCAGAAGTAGACATTTCTATTGAACTCGTTTTCTTCTGCATTCATACAAAATCAGCTCAGGTCTGTAAATCTTTATGTTACTTGTTAAATTTCGTAATAAATTGTATTGACTTCAAGGCAATGCATTTTGCATTTTTAATATTTTTAATTCATATTCTACACGACTCTAGCGAAGGGAGTGTCTACTGATAAAGCTTCTGTTGT
>NC_051847.1:93205488-93232746 GCF_002237135.1 Teleopsis dalmanni | reverse complement strand
GATAATTTGAACTCTTTCCTAAATAAAAATATTTTTAATATATGCATGGCTTTCGCCATCCATTTTGCATGATGTATAGCTCCAGGAGGTCGAAACTTTATGGTACAGTTCGGCTTTTCTCCTAAAAACATTAATGCAAGTTCCAGAAGTTCCCTATAATTATCTCTTGATTGGTTATCCTTACGAATCTTATAAAGGAAACTTGTAATTCGTAACACATCATCCATATTTAACGATTTTCTTACTTTTTCATTTTCTAAGCCGACAGTAAAGTTATCAACGTTTTTTTTCGGCCAAAACTTCTGAAATCGTTGAAATAGTTCAACATTTGGGCTTTCAGACTTGTACACTTTTTAATGTAATCACTTTGAATTAAAATTCACTTCGCATTCCAATGAATAATACTGAAACTAACTTATGTATATAACTATACAAGTATTGGACTTATTTTCTAGCAAATTTAGTAGGCAATTCATTCATTGAAGTTACCTAAATTTAATAGGGGGATTTCAGCTTGTCTTTGCTTTAATTCAATAACTATTAGAAATACAGAAAAATTTTGTATGAGTGAATTGTTTATTTTTAATAGATCTATAACTTTTGTGAAGACAGTTTTTATGTAAAATTAAATATGTCGGAGATATAAGCAATCAAAGATGAATTTTATGGAAAAAATCGTTATTTTCTAATCTTTGAGGCTCTTGGGGCACCATTTTCACTTATCCAATTGAACTATAATTTTACACAGATTATTTTTTTAGTAAAATGAACCGATCTGGGGGGTGCCGTCAACCGATTTTACGAAAAAAAAATTGCCCATATACCTTAATGGCACCCTAATATATATATATAAATATATATATTCAAAATTTTTTGAATTCTGTTTATATAAAATAGAACAATTTTGCTTTAGATTTTGTGAACTCACAACTCCATTTGGTCTCAAAGTCTTTTAAAATATCCTAAATATGATGTATTTATTTTAAAACAGATTGAAAGCGGAAGCAAAAAACTTAAGAACATCCGTTATAGAGTTACTATACTGCATTTTCAAATCAGTTATTCAATATATTAAGGTTGTAGTTGATTCAGAACTAAAAATAAGTAAATATTTTATTTTAGTTTAATAAAATTTATTTCAATTTAAACATTTTACTTCGCTTCAGAGATTAACCGTGTTATCAATACATATATTAAAGTAGACTTTTATTTTTTGAATAAATATTCAATATATTCAGAGTTTTCTGTAAATAAACTTAAAAATTCTGAATAAAAAAGCACTTAAGCCCTTTAATCTATTTTCTTAAGGTTCATATGTTAAGCTCAACAAAAGAGTAATCAGATTTAATCCATTTTACATTTTCCATTTTATAAGGATGAATGTAATTTATTTTGAATTGAAACGAAAACTGCCAAAGCTACAATTCGAAAAACTTTTGGATATAAATTGATTAAAAGAACATATATTTTAAGGATTAACAAAAGTAGAAATTATTTTTATTGTTTTTATATTTACGACACAAAGGAATGAAAGGAGTTCGGAATTAAATATTTTCAGAATTATTGTGTAAATTATAAAATAAGTCTCTTTTGTATCATTCCAAAGAAACAAAACGATATTTGTTTTAATTTCATTTTAATTTTCTAAATTTCATCATTGCAATGCATGCGTTGCACCTTATCGTAAATACTTTTTAATCCTCACAACTCCAGTTATTTTGTGACTAACTTTTTATCTAATTAATCCTTTTTGGCACACACATTCCCGTTTATATTTCATGACTTAATTTGTCTCCTTAAACGAAGTTTAAAATTATTTTGTTCACATATTTACACAGGTAAAAGCTAGAAAGGGGCCTTACCCCTTACCCAGCTGCCTTCTAAAGTTGACTCATAATCTGGCGGGTAGTAGTACTCAAACGTCGGATGTGTGTATCGTATTATAACATTAGTCGCTTTATTTACTTTGTCAAAGCTAAGATGGTCTGTGGAGTTTCCAACGACAATAAGGACTTAATTCTTGTCGCTAGTTATGTTAGTGTTAAATCTACTTTAAGAATAAATTTCGAAATGAGGATTATGTCTTTCCAACGTCAGTTAGCCATGCTTTTTAAATGTTTACTTCGGCGTCGTGCTTCAACTCATAAATCGTACATTTACGTAATGAGTATTGCTCACCTCCTGCTCAATTTACTTGTCAATATGGACTTTCTACGTATTCACTCGTCAGCTACGTAATGAGCTTAATGTAATCCGTTTAGTTGCCTTCACAAACCTTACAATCTAGAGTTGCCCTTGCCCCATAGTTTTCGAAGCAGTAAAAATACTCAACCTTATTTCGTCATACGAAAAATCGCTCATACCAGTTTTTCGCGTTTAAAAGTTCACTGGAATTAAAAGTTGCAATTAAATTCTTTCAGAAATATTCTACTGGAATCCATAAGAGAATTGAAAGGAATGCTACGAGAACTTTTGCAAGAAAGTTAAATTTATTTCTTCACAAAAAAAAAATAAGAAAGATGTAACAGAAAATGCCATCTAACTTACAGAATAGTTAATTGTAAATGATTTTTCTGTCCATTATTTATATTTATTTTTTATATATATAAATATTGATATCGGAAATATACGAAAATAATCTGTAGTTTTGATCATTTTGCTTTATCGTCGTTTTAAAATTGAAGAAGATTTCATTTTACAATCAGACCCGAAATAAAATTACTGAAAAACATGTCTAGCAAGAACCTATATTGGAGTACACTATACTCTAATCTTCTTATTCTACTTATTTATTAACTTTACAATCTTGAGGTCTACTAAAATTCACCTTAAACGTTTACTAAATAATAATAACATAATACACATTTTCTGTAAAATTATGGTTTTCGTCATAAGTCAACATTCTATTCCAACGCTATTCCCTCCCGATTTTATAGAAATGTGGGAGAGATATTAAATATTATATTTGCTTTTTATATATACAAAAAGACAGCTTAATAAACTAGAAAAAAAACTCAATTTTTTTAATTGAATATGTAATATATAGTCAACCGATTTTAATTATTTTAATATATATACTTTTGTTAATTGATGTCTAGAAACCTTAAGAGAACATTACTAACATCGAAAGTGTGTGGGGAATAAGAAACGAAACTCAGAGGATATAAATATGATTATGTAGGTTACACATGATGCTTGCCATACGACGATAATCAACATTCAGAATTAGCATGGAATTCTCAAGGTATTAGATGACGTGATAGACTGCATCTTTGACGAAAGGGATGAGTTAAAACGTCCATCTGGCAAATCATTTAATGAGTTAAATTCAATTCCAAGTAGCAGAAAAAGCTTTGTAGAAGACTTGAGCTGATGTTAGTATAGATTAAATACTCGTAATAATAATATTCGGAAATAATCTGAGTCGAATTTTATTAATCTTAAAATTTCAAAAAATGAAAAACAAATTTACTTTAGTGACATGGACATGAACAGACGGACATGACTAAATTGATATATCACCGAGTTAATGTATATATGCATATGCTGTACGACTTTTTTAATATTTCATTGACTATATAACATATATTTTATTGGATAATTTATGATATACAATTTCTTTAAGAATCAAATGAATTAATTGGTGAATAAATTCCAAGAAAAAGAGCTTTTCAGACAGAAGTTACTTCTTACAATGCATTTCGGAACTCTGATTTGTTAGCAGTCGTTCCATGACATATGGGAAACATAACTAACATCAAAAGCTTCATATGCTTATGCCCTGTTTTTACTATGTCATTTTAAATGGCAATTATAATTGACTGGGGTGTCAAACGCGTCTTCCTTACATGACAAGAATGCGAATATGACATCATATGACTACACTGATAATATTTGACATTGAAAATGACATAGTGAAAAAGCTGCATTAGTTTAAAGTTTGTCATCTTATATTAGTAATCACTTAATAACCATTGAATATGTTAAAAACGGGAAAAACTTATCAAATAAATGAATGACAATTTTATGTATCGAGTTTTCTTTAGTGATAGGGGTAATTTTTGCTTGCTGTTTTTATGTTAATAAATAAAATTGTCACATCATGAGCAATTGCGATAAGTAACTATCGGAAAATCTCTGCATTTACATAAAGTCACTATATGACTTGGTTTTTAGTTTTCACGTGTGATAAACTGTTGGTTTTTAGAAAATGATAGTTACATGATAATCAAATTTTTTTGACGTGTAATTGAAGATATGGGTGTAAAAGATATGTCGTTTCCAAAGGAAGGTGTCACAAGGCACAAAACAAATATCAGTTTTACTTAGTTAATCAGTTATGTGCGACAGGTCCTCGAAAATTATATGCTTATAATGATAATAATAAAAAAGCAACAATGTATAGTTCATTATAGTTTGAAATTCGAATTATAATTAATACACGGGCACAATATTACAATTCATGTCAAATATTGAAACAAATATACTTATTTTGAATATGTTTTATAATTTTTTTAAAGAGGTTTTTTGAACAGTAGTGAACTACAACAACAAAAACTATTTTTATATTATTTTAATTAATTGAATTTTTTTCTGACTATAAATCTGTTTTGAGTATTGCCAATTACCCATCATTAGTGGTCTTGGAAATAATTCTTGTATTTAATTATTCGTAAATAATTCTTTTTTGAGACTGCAAGTAACAGGAATCGAACTCCGGTCCTGCCAAATGTGAAGCTCAGAATCAGCGCACCTTAACCAACTGATCCAAAGGCGTACTTGACTTATTATGTTCGCATATTTTTCTGGAGTTTTGTTACTTTTGCTATGAAAGTTTTTATTAACAATTTTACTTGTTGTGTTTATATTAGAACGAAATCATAAATCAGCTGTAGTATAATTCAATTAATTAATTATATTTTTATTTTTAACTGTTAATTTTTTTAACTAATATAGATCAATATAATGTGTTATGTTATGTTATGAATATGTTTTATTATTATTCAAATTTTAGCCTAGGATTAAACTGGATGCTCTTGACACTGAAAACGTTTAAATTATAGAATAGAACCTTACTTCCTCTATATTACATACGTGTTCCATATCGATTAGTTCTAATATTTTAACAGCAATAATTACTTGCTAAATATATTCCATTTTCTTAAAAGTTCTCTTTAATTTTGTCTAAATTTCATACAGATTATTTTGATAATTCTTCCTGTGTTATTATATGAATCCTTAATTTCATTGTGTTTGCTTATAGACTAAGGCGGAGATTAGTATGTGGAATTGATTTATTAAATTTGTGTGAGTCAAGTCTTAGTCGACTTATACTAATCAACACAAACAAAACAATTAAGCAGTAACCACACCGCACCGCACCACCACACATAAGCCAAGTTAAGCTTCACTTTTGTGAGAGCGAACACTACGAAGAACAGAAGAACTTAAGTCCCAATTTGTTTTTGCAAGCCCCGCGAATGTAGCAAGACTTGAAGCCAACAGAATACTTACAAAAAATGACACATACACACACATGCATTCACACGCACGCACATAAATTGAATTGCACGAATCGACATAAAGCAACATAATTAAGCTTAACTAAATTGTTGCAGAACAACAATAACAATTGTTGCAGAACAACAATAACAATTGTTACATCTACGATATTTTTATTTCCGTTCCATTCGTGTGCTTGTGCCTGTGCCTCTGCCTGTGCCTCTGCCTGTGCATGTGTGTTTATGTGTTTGTGTGTTTGTGTTCGCGAATTCGTACATTTGAGGTTTTAATACCTTTTGACGCTGCAAATGAATTGACGTCGCTGCTTCTTCTGGCGTACCATCGAGTGTTCACTAGTGTTTGTGAGTGTGTGTGATGTGTTTTTTGGCTTCAGTTGGTTTCTTGGCCAAGTGCAGACGTCGTTCGTTCTCCTCCATTTACCAATTTAGGTTCTTCGTTTCATTGTTGAAAACATAAAACGCATATTTCGTTCTGAAAGTTTAATTAAATACAAAAGAGAACTTTTCTCAAAGTGACGCATTCCACACTTCCACACATTTCATGTTGACGATGTGGAAAATTACAGTGAAATTCTTTTTTACAATATTTTTCATTCCATTCGACGATTCTTTATTCTATTCTACGATTGTTTTTTGGTATTTTCCTTCACGGAATCGTCATTGTTAATGCCCTGACTTTTGTTTACATAACTTCTTTCAATTTATGTTTATGTAATTGTTTGTTTGTTTTTTTTTCTACTTTTTATTTTTTAAAAGCTGCTTTTCTCTTTTAATTGGAAGTTATGAGTAGTGGGAAGAACGGAAATTGCGTTCCTGACAAGAACACACAAATTATTTTCAACATATTTAGCTATTTTATGCTTATTCCACTTCACATAATAGTCTGGAAAAACAAAACGTCATTAAGTGATATAAATTATTTAAATTTTAACTTTTATTTCATAGGAAATTATCATCATTCAGTCGAGTGAACTTACTAAAGTTAAGACGAATTGATTTCTTATTTGTAATGATATTGGATGTATAACTTAAGGTTGAATTAATAAAAAATCACCTGACCCCACCCTATCAAAAATAAAAATTATCGAAAATATTAAGCATTAGCGGTCAATATTAATAACTAACTTAATTATTTACATTATTTAGAAAAATTTTAGTTGATTATCTTTACAATGCAAAAAACGTTAGGTCCATATCATTTATAAAGCCAGAGATATATCATTACAAATAAGTCTAAAATGAAAATTCTCAAAACCGCATGGAAAAAACTTTGAAAACTTTTTCTCAAGACACAGGTATTTTAGTTAAAAAAGGAGATCATCAAAATTTCAGCCAAATCGGAGGTGATAAAGTCAAACACCAATCCGCTTAAAAAATAACAACCCACGTCGTCTTGAGCTTCAATTTGACAGCTGCCAAATTTTGTAAAAAATGTTATTACAATTCAATATTTGCAGTACTTCATTATTAGCGAACTTGAATCATATTTTGGCGCTATGCAGGTAAAATTTAACTATTCGTTTTTTACGGAAAGGTCAGCTACATAAAACTACTCGATAAAATAAGGACGGCCACTTTGCAAATATCTGGAGCTCTACATTCTACTCCCGAAAAGCTCTTTTCACATTGCTTTATTGGCTCCTTCTCGACTTTTAGTAAAGTAACAAGATGACTTAGTATCAACTCAACTCAATGCTCTCCTCCGCTGATCTAAAATTGACATATTGCACGCCATTATACTGAAACAGGTTTTGCAAGTCTCTGTCTCAATTACCTACATTTAATTGTGCATATAGGTACAGTCATTCATTTAAGGAGAGTATTTAATTTTAAAAAACTTAATTATATATAATGTGAAAAATTATTTAACGTAGTGTCAATATTTCAAGGGGGCTTAGCAATAAAACCAACGTTCTATAAGTTACCGCCTTCCGATTATCTCTTAATCATATTTCGCTTAGTGCATATAGAAACATTCAATTTAAAAAACTCTATTATTATATATATAGTGTAGAAAATCGGTTATATTTGGGGTTTAGACTCCAAAGCTTCCAATTATCATTTAAGATTTTTTGCTTAGTGCAGAATGTCATTTCTAGAATACGTTTCGTTTTAAACTAAGGTATTAAAAACTACTTCTATTCCTTATTGACGTTTTGACTTTCCTTGACCAGTTTGGCAAGAAATCCATAGGAATCTTTTGATGAAAATAGGACAATATCATGTCTTTCAAAGAGCAATACTTTGACGATGTGTCCTCTCAAGTATTTTTCAGTTAAAAGGAATTTTGTCAGTAAAAAATCCTGTTTATGAATTATGCACCGAACCCATTTGTTTTTATTGATAAATAAAGTAATTATAATTTTAAAAAAATTTTGCAAAATGGGTCAGCAAAAAATATGTTGGTCCAAATACTTAAAATTCTAATCCATTAATAATTTTTAAACATTTCTTTCTTCGTAAAAATCAAATTGAAGGATCTATTACCATATCAGCGGAATGGTCAAATTTCATATATTGAATACATTTCGTTTGACAATTTTTTAGATAGGGAAATGACCTCACATAATCCATAATCCGCTTAAAATGATTGAAATGTCAATTGACGTAATATCAAGTGCTAGTAAAAGAGTAAATTAGTCTTAAACTGCTTTACTTGTAATCTGCTTGATTTCAACAAGCAAAACAGAAATCTCACTTCATTTTTAAATCAATGAAATACTTGATGATTTATATTGCATAGTTGCAGGGGCAAATTCAATTATTTCTGAAATTGCCTGCTGATTGGTACGGATTGTCTTAATGCTAATAGGGAAGATAATGCAAATTGAATTTTGCCAATAAATCTGATATTGAAACCTCTGTGTGTGACTAATAAATTTGGAAACAATTAAGGCAACATATCAAAGAGCGAAATACACTAAAAATAATAAAAAAAAGCAACACTTTGAAGTGCTATATGCTAATTGAAGATCTATAATCAGACCTACGTATAATCTCATCTAAATCTATTTTTTTCAAAAAATTAATCAAATTTTTATTTTCATTTAAGAAATGGGAAAAATATTTTATTTTGGCAACAATTTTTGTGATATTGCAGGCAATTTCTGGATAATTGCACTATTATAATTTAATTATCTTAAAAATTTTTCTATAGATAATATAACTAACACACTTAGCAAGGTAATTATGCAAATGTGTTAATTGAAATGCAAACTCAAATAGTTTGTCAACACAGTTTGGAAAATCACTGCATATCAGCAGTACGCATTTGGTTTTACGAAATTTAATTAAATCTAATGATATGCAATGAAAAAATTAACATCTAATAATTCAATTTATATGACCAAAATACTCACATGGTATACAGTTAATTGATTTTTTTGTATTTATTAATTAATTTAATTTTTGAGAAATCGTACAGCATTTTCCAGTATTGCCAAATGCCCACCAGCAGTGGTCAGGGAGTTATTTTTTATATATAACTAGGTGACCCCGCGAACTTCGTACCGCGTAACAGTCAATAAATGTTATATTAAATTATAGGTAAACTAAATTTAGAAATTTATTAAAGTAATAAAATGAATACAAAAAATTTATTGTAGTATTAGGATATTATTAGGATATTTATATATAATTAATTATTTTAATGGTCTGTCAGCAAGAACCTATGGGTTGCACTCCGATTGATTCTCTTCAATAAAGATCCTTGTGATATACGATATTTTTTGTTTTTTTATCAGGCGCAAGAACAAATAAAGCAGATGGTTTGCCTACACGTGAGCATGCCACGTACAATTGACCATGTGAAAAACATGCATTTTCTAGATTCAGACCACAAACACTAAAGGATTGGCCTTGTGATTAATTTATAGTCATAGCGAATGCAAGCCGAATAGGAAATTGAATTCGTTTAAACTCAAAGGGCATATCGATTGAGATCATTGGAATCCTCGGAATGAGAACTACATCACTTTTGAATTTTCCGTTGAGTATCATTGCGTGAATCACATTGGCCATCAGTTTTGTTATCACTAATCGCGTTCCATTGCATAGTTTTGGTTGGTTTAGATTTCGAAGCATAATGACTACCGAACCAATCTTTAATTGTAAAGTGTGCGGTGGTAAGCCAGGCATATCCAAGGAGTTCAAAAATTCAGTTGGATAGTTGGTAGCTTCTTCTTCGTTTGTTACACAGTCAATGGATTTGAATGTATGCAGAGTACCAACGATTTGATTTTGAATTACAAAGTTTAAGTCATTCACATCTTTGTTCTTAGCTGCCAAAATTGCTCGCTCACTCAACCATTTTTTGTTTTTATGATTATCAATGATCGGAAATACTTCATTGATGAGTTCGTCTTTTGATGAAACGAAATTGCAAAAATTTGAAGGAAATGCAATTAATCCGCTCGATTCTTCAACAGCTACACGGCCATTACCGATTAACAGCAATTGCTTGGATAACTCTTCAGCAGATGTATCGTTTACCAATGCTACTCTCATGTTTGTTACCAGTTGAAGTTTCTTCACATAGCGCCAAAGATTTGATGATTTAAGGCAAGCATTTATTTCGTCGGCAGCAGTCGATTTTGGAATGACTGGGACTGTTTGGGGAAAATCGCCAGACAGTAAAATCATTGCGCCTCCAAAACATCTCGAGTCATTGCGAAGATCTTTCAATGTTCTGTCAAGTGCTTCTAATGCGCGTTTGTGCGCCATTGTGCATTCGTCCCAGATGATGATTTTAGATGCTACTAAAACTTTAGCCATTGCAGAATCCTTCGCAATATTACATATCGGTTGCTCGGTAGTTTGAAGGTTTAACGGCAATTTTAACGCTGAATGAGCCGTACGGCATCCTTCTAACAATGTAGCCGCAATTCCAGAAGAAGCAACTGCTACCGCAATCTCGGAATATCGCACGAACAGTATCCAAAATTAATGACATGAGGAATGTTTTACCAGTCCCACCGGGGGCGTCCAGGAAAAGAAGCCACCATTTTCTTCATCAATCGCTTTCATTAATGTTAAACTTCCTTCTGTTGTGGATTCAATAGAGGTACATTAGTTTGAACTGATTGGTCTAATTCATGTCGATCATATTCACGTTCACGTTCCAATTCTCGATTAAATGCGTTATTTATTCCACGATCAGGAGCTGGCATTCCTAATCTGACCAACAAACTACCGCAGGTATGGTAACATATGTCTTCGATCAAGAGCAAAGCCTGATTATGCATTTCATCATTCTCTTCAAGATCGGGATTTCTTGAACTGACACGAATTCTATGTAAAATGTCTTCTGACATGTTATCCTTATATTTGTTCCACAGGTCACGTGGATTCGATGGTATATTGATAACAATATTTATTTATTATTTTTGAATTTATTATATTTGAAATTTCAAATATTTGAAATATTTGAAAAAGAAATTTGAAAAGAAATCAATATCACTCAAACTTTCGAACTGTCAACAGTTTGAAACAGCATTTACAAATTTATTATTTTTGCTAAAATTAGTGGATTTTTCCAATATTTTATAATGTATTCTGCTATTCGGAGCGGAGACGATTCCAACAAATCAGAGATAATTAAAATCGGTTCAGCCGTTCTTGAGTTATGAGTGGTGTAACTAACACGACTTTCTTTTATGTATATAGATTATTCGTATATAATAAAATTCTTTATGAAATTATAAATCAATTTTCAAGCCTATTTCTTTATAATAAATAAATTAATATCGTAAGCTCCATTAAAATATATACTTAAGAGGATTTAAATTTTATTCTTCTCACACCTTCGATAAAATAAATTTATAATTTATCAAAATTTATAATTTTGATTCCTATAATTACATGATATATGCAAATGTAGTTGGCGCCCTTTAAATATTTACATGGACTCTTTGCTTAACTATGATATAATAATTTGACTCTCCTCATATCAAGGATGGAACAGAATTATTTATTAACTTATAAGCACATTTTTATAATCATGATATGATAAACGATTCCTAATGCAAAAGCTAATGTAGTAAGCACCATTGAAATAAATATTCAATTGGGTTTCCAATATTCTTTTAACTACACTGAAACTGTTTCAACAATTTTTATATATTTTTCTGATACTATGAAAAGAATATGAACTATGAACTGTAGCACTATAGAAATAACATACATATTCAATAGAGTTTGCAATATTCTCCTAACTACATTGAGACCATTTTAATCATGTCTCAATTGATATATCTTTCTAATACCATGAATAGAATGGGTTAACTAACTAATCTGTTATTCAATTATCATCTCTATAATTCCATTATAAATAAACTAATATGGTAAGTATCGCTGAAATATATAACCAATAGGGTTTTAAATATTCTCTTAACTGCTCCGTAAACATTTGCACTAATGTTATATATTCTTCTCATAGCAGGGATAGAATAGAGTTATTTATTAAGTCATGAACAAATTTTCAGGTTAATGGTAATAACCGCGACATGTTTCTAATCTATCACAATTACTCAAATTTTCTTTTGGTGTACTTTGGTAAAATTACATTATTTTATTGTTTTGGTATACCAAATAAATGAATTTAAATTAATAAAACTAAATTTAACATTATAACAATATCTTTATTTTTCTCCAAAACAACTATGAACGTATGTATTTGTTTCTGCAGCTCTTCAATCTATACAGATTGAACCGCGATTTGTTTTGTATTGGACCGCGATCTCATATGATTTGGACCACTCTAATATAGACAATAGGGTCTCCAAGATTATGTATATTAATATATAATAATATATTAATATATTATGTATTAATATATTAATAGTAATATGTTCTTCTTATACCGTCGATGAATTAAAATTAATTGAATTAAAATTTGTATTTTATTTAATTTTAAAGTATTAAATTCAAATTCAAAAATTAAATTCAAAATTATTACTATATAATTTCAGCTAATGCAATTAGTACTATATATACTCTATAGGGTCTTCAATATTGTCTTAACTGCACTGAAAACATTTTGCCCATATTTTAGCAGTTTGCATTAAAAAAAAATAGTGTCATTTAAAATATAAACTTTCATAATATGTGTCAACTTTTACATTAATCCATTAGAATGTCTCTTAGTTTCATAGAAAATTAATTGCTTAAACTAATAAATTATCTTCCAGTGTAAAAAGGAAAATTTAATTGAAACATTATTTTGCATAAAAGGTCACATGCAAATTGATGTGTAAATCACATTATAAATTCGAAAGTGATGAAAACCAAATCAAATTTTGTTTAAGTGCAAAATCAAATGAGGAAGATTTTTGCAAAGGACGCATTCACAATTTAACCCCTTTTCAGTGCAAGAGAACTGGCGGTAAGAAAGTGTGCTTTCAACGTTGCTCTATAATTGAAGGCCCCACTCTATTGAGGCTCTCAAAAATCCCACAGCTGTCAAATTGCATTGACTGTAACAACAAATAACAAAGACAGTAGCTACCCAAGTGAATACATTATAAAGACAAATAAATGAGCAGAGGACGAAAAAAGGAAGAAAAAAGGAAAAATAAAAATGGGAAACGGAAATTCTAAGAAAATAAACAACAACTGAGACAACAAAATGCTCGTATGTTGATACTTCGATGGAAGCATAAAAAAATTTAGAACAAAAAATAGCACTTACCTTGCCATTGCGAATTATTGTATCTATCACACGTCGGATACTGATTGTTGTTGTTGCTGCTGTTGCTGTTGTTGCTGTTGCTGTTGTCGATAAAAATTCAGTTCCTTTGCCAAAAGTGAAACGAACAGCACTCTGAGTCTGGCAGTCTGAGTTTAGTCCAATTTATTGTTTAAGCTTGCCTACGCCTGCCGACAATGACGCTGACGCTGACGATGACGATGACGATGACGAAGACGATGACAACGTAACTTTTGTGCCAAGTAAGATTTCAAGTTGAGCTTAAGCGTTCTTTCTGTCTTTCTTTTAGTTTTCTTTAAGCATTCTTAGCTGTGCATTTAGAACGACGACCACTTATATGTTTATCCTTGGGCTACACAAAAAAGGTAATCAAATAAATTTTTGTATCTTTTTCACATGTACACAATGTGCCGTTCCGTCGCTTGATGTACGAGTTTTTACGTGTCCTTAAAGTAGCGCACAGATACACAGTTTTGAGTTGGGTAAATATGTACGCACATACAACTAATTTGTCTACTTAGAAAGGTGCTCTGTTTGCATATTAGAGATATTGATGATATATTGTCTCAATACATAGAGTTCAAACGTCAAATAAGTGTAGAAATTCAAACAAAACCATTGTTGACTTCATTTCATAACGTCAAATCCTGTTTCGCATTTAAAGTGCTTTTTAAATTGAGTATTGTATTCGCATTATAATATATTGTTTATTTAAATACTACTTGAAATATGTAATAAATATTCTATTCATAACACCTACACAGTTTTTTTGGTAATAAATAATAAAATATCATCACATTCCCAACGGAGTGCTTTCTCAGTGTCCTCAATAATTGGAAAATAAAATTAGATACTCGTTTTTTCGTTGTTGTGATGCAATGTTAACTGTTGCATAAAAATGAAACTTGCTTTTTATTATGGATATTATTTTCATGGGTTTTTTAAATTTAGTCCAATGGAAATGTGACCTACATGACAAAAAATGACAAAAAATGAAATAAAACTCGCTTTTATCCTCTGAACTGCCTGAATTCCGGCATTGAGGTATTGAGTCATTGAGGCATCGAGGCAATTGAAAGCGTTGAAGCCTTTGCATGTACAGACCCACGCAGCCATTCGCACAATGAACGCATTAGGCACTATTAATACCTGTCTTTTTAGACAACCAACGACAATAACCAATAACGATAATGTTGGCAATCATTTAACTATATCAGCTGTTCAATGCTGCCTCCATCCGTAACGGATACGGATACGGAAACGAAAGATACACTGACACACATTCGACGAGTAAAAGAAATACGATGGGCTTAAGCAGCATCAAGGTAACTCCCAGCACAATGGCATCTTACTATGTGCCCTACAAGTGCACATGCCGGAAGAGGTGAAAGGAATGATTAGTGTGAAAGCAGTTACTGCTGGCGCATACAAAGGAAAATATGTGTTAAAGGCCAGTGAATCCATGAATCCGTAAATCCATGAATCCGAGCACAAATGTAAGTGTAGTGTGATGTTGATAAATCGCTTAGCTGATATGAAATTGTTTTTGCGTTCCTCAACCGTAATCAATAATCGATTCTAATCGATAAAAAATTTATAACGCTTAAATATGTTTATTAATAGATGCTTTCAAAGGTAAAAAAAGAACTGTGCGTGTTTAGTAATTTCACCAGATGTGAACTAAAACGAACTTATTTTATTAATTAAATAAAAAAAAAATCAAAAAATATTATATTTGATTAAAGTGATTTCGATTTAGTATTAAGTGGAAAAGAGAGTTGATTACTAATAATTTATTCTTAATCTAATGTTTCAAATCCAAATCATCCAAATTGTCAGTATTATATTACAAAAAGTTTAATTCATTTTAATAAAATTTCATCGAAAATATGGCCTACTTCAAGTCCATTAAAACTACGAGTAAATATTAGTTAGATGAAATTAATGTGACGGGTCTTATGCCATATATATACCCTTACATTAATTAAAATTTGATTCAGTGAGATAAAATTAGATAAAAAAAATTATCTCCCTAAAGTCCAAAAATTCGTAATAGCTGCCCGTAAGCTAAGTATGGACCTGGATGGACTCTTTAAAGTCCATCAAAGCTAAGAATGAATATAAGATAGATTAAGGCTCGTTAATCTGACTGACCGTAAGCTGTTATGGACCATTATATTACATAAAATTTCTATAGTTGAGTAATCATAGGTTTTGCTCTGATAATCTTTCTAGGCATTTATGCGAATCAAGAAAGCGCTTGAAGCTCTACTGCTGAGATAAAGTCATCGAGTATGTTTCCAAGTGTGTTTTTAGACCAGATCTAACAGATAATAAACATGACTATCAATATAATTACTAATATAAAATATTTTAAGTTTTATTTAATTAATGTGCAGAAACTAAGAATTTCTGATGCTTTTTGGATAGAAAGTCATAAATAATTTACCATAACAATATCTAACTTAATTTTTTTCCATTCATCATTTTTAATAATATTGCAAAAATATTTCAGCAATCTACATTTCTGTTTTGGACAGAATTTTTAAGCCTTTTCATAGGAAACAGTAATTGTGATTTTACATTACTACAAAAACTAATAGACTTTAAGAGTCCTTTGGCCCGCCGGTACAACCTAATCTATATTATTGCAAATTCACGGAATAATTTAAATTTCTTATTCATATCTTAATAATGAACTACCCACTTTAAACAGACTTTTCTCGAAATATAAAATTAAATATAATAAATGATGTACGACAGAAAAATTAATATCTCTGAGAAGAAATGAAGAAACGAATTAAAAAGATAATTGTAATCATCATAATTGAAAGAACAATATATAAATAAAAATCAGCAGAACAAACGAATTCTACATTCTACAAAAACGAAGAAAACAAAATATAACAAAAAGTCAAGGTAAAAGAAAGCGAAATGAAATCTAGTAGATAAAAGGAAGAAAAATAGATAAGTGGGAAAGTAATATAGCAAAAGTAAAAAAGAGGAAATGATATACAAAAGGAAAACTCTGGTAACTCTGGATTTGTCTTTGATAACAGAGGAAAATCTGGAGAATAGAAAGAAAAATAATAAATATAAGAGAATATATATAAAAGTAAAGTCTCCATAGCCAAATAAAATAAGGAAGTTTAAAAAAGAACTGGATTGGATTCAAAATTTTCTTAATAAAAAACAAAAAAAATATTTACTTCACATAGGAACTATGAATATATCCCGATGACATCAATAATTACGAATTCCTTTGATTCTAATTAAGGATAATAGAACTAATTTCTTAGCAATTATATGTACTTATATACAATTGTATATATACACACCACTAATATAATCGACATTTTTATTAGAACTGATGTTTTCGGTAAAAATAATTTTTAAAGAAGAAGTAAAAAATATTCATATAACACCAAAAAAAGTGCATCTAAGGTGCCGAAAATATCTTATATTATCTATATACATTGATTAAGATAAATTTGTTGAAAATATTCTCACACCTCTCCTACCTAAGTGGTCAGTTTTGGTAACTATTATAAAGGGAGTCGCCAGAAATAATTTATAATTCGATTACTGCAAAAAACTAATTTCATTTTTAAACCTATCTGGCACATTTCTATTTCCTAAGCGCCCCGGTTTGACAACGGATCTATGGTAAGTCGCCATCTATCACGTCTACTTGTTTTTGTCAGTTATTGGTATTATCAATCTAAAAATTTCATATTCCAAATGGCGTGCATAGTTTTTGTTAGTTTAATCAATCTAAGAAGTGAGCAAGTTTAAGCCTCGATATTTTGAGACCTAAACTATGTTAGCATAGGTATAGCTTAGTGGAAAAAGTTGCCTGGAATAAATGACTTTATTTATATCCGTTGTCAAATCAGGAGCCTCAGAAATAGAAATTTCACCTAATTTCAATATTAATATATTATATTCGTAAAATAAAATCTATGAATTTGTTAAAAACTAGAAAGGCATATGGAATGGAAAGGGTTAGTGCTAAATTTCACATCACTGACAATTATTTAGTAAAACTTATAAATAACCGTTTATGGCTATTGACATGGTAAGAAAACTCTTAGCAATCAGTGTCTTTTCTCTTAATTAATATACATAAAATATTCCTTACAAAATACTATTTTAATGTCAATCTTGACTGCGTTGTTAGCAGTCAACTACAGTTAACGGAGAAATTGGTCATACCAAGACCAACCGAGACACTGTTTGCCACAAATGCTGGTCAGAAACTGTAACTACCTTAGTCATGTTATCGTCAGACTGTATTCACATATCGAATGCTTTGAAACTAAAATGTGCATGACCAAAGCAAAATAAATTGTATTGTCATTCAAAGATACAGTAATGTGGTCAGCATTTGAACAAACCCTCCTCCTTTGTTATGAAATAAATTTAAAAAAGTGTATTCACCAATGAGATGATGTAAAGTTTATTACAAAAGTTCTGAATCAGAAAAGTTTTATATTGTATTGTATACATATATTATTTAAAATGATTCTTCAAAATTGATTTTGCTTTAAATCGATAACAATAATTTAATATAGTTTGACCATAACTGTATTGTGAAGTATCCTCTATGAAGGGTATTATCTCCAGCAATCCCACCACTAAACTGGCTACTCAATGTTAATAATGAATTCATAAATTTTAATTATGAAAATCTTTGGTATATTAACTATTCAGAAAATCAGTAAAAAGCACCTGATATTATTAGTACTAATTACAAGATATAATTTTATTTTGATTTCTTTCAATGAGATATTCTTTAAAATCGCATCCTATCGAAAATTATTTAAATCATAAGTATTAAATAAATAACAAACTAAATAAACTATCTTCTATTTAAAGTTCTATTAAGTTGAATTGTAAATTTCTTTATTTAATAATTTTGATATACAAAAATTGTTACTATATTTCCTCTGTTTAAAATAGATCAAGTAAACAAACGTAATACTTCAAATATGTAATTTCTTAAGTGTGTATTCGAATAAATTTCAAACTCAAATCAAACAAGCCATACATTCCTGACATACTCAACCATTTCAGTTCGTACAGAAGTACACTTAACCGCTCAATAAACTATGAGAAGCACAACAATACACAAAGTAGTCTTACATCCATTCGAGGTTATCAAATGACAGGCGAGCCAATGATATCAAGTGGAAAGCACAACATTCAATATTATCATAACTCCGAACCCAGTGCAGACTTCGGTATGTGAATTTATGTAAACTTCAGTTTCTTAATGGCTTTAAGTCATAACAGCTAACGACCACTGTAGGCATACGTTCAGACATAGTCACACATATTTCATGAATTTTATGACAACCCGCGCTTCAAGCTGACTTACGAGTACAGAACGAAACTGTATGTTTCAAAATATTGTTTATTTACGGTGGTCATTAGAAGGTGAGGCAAAGACAACTCAAGGAAGAATTTACCAAATTACCTCTTCACATTTATATTTACTCAACCGTACATCTGCACGTATGTTGGCATGAATTGTAAACCGAGGGGGAGTTCATTCAGCACAAAAGCACCTTAATGTGTGTTAGTATGTGAAACCAAAAAACTTATTTTAATTAAATTAAGGTTAAAGTTTATGTTACATTATTTTGTCTTCCGAAAGTATATATTTAGTTAATTGCTGTATATAGTACTAGCAATTACGCCTATGAATGCAATTTATTTATTAACGCCTAAAAGCACACAACAAATTTTATTTATTTAAATTAAGAGCAGCCCTTCTACTTTTCCTTTGTTATTATTTTGCACAATTTTAATTAACAATTAAGTTAATTTATTTTAGTTATGTAGATTCACTTAAAAAATGTTAACACTTCATAATTAATAATAAATTTATTTATAATAATTCGTTGCATTATTTTTTTTTTATTTTTAATACTCGTATTTTACACTTTATTCACCTGTTTGTAATTTTTTTATTAGTTAAATAACTTTTAATACCTTCGCTTTAAAATATATTTTTGCTTTTTCAAAACGAACCGCTTAAAGCGTTACGTTACGCTAGACAATCAGCACTTAACTGAGTTAAATTATTAAACCGTCACGAGCACGGAACAACCTTACGAGACGATATTTCCTACTAAAATAACACAAGACATCCTTTCACAATGCTTCGTATGTTTATGACATGTAAACAATGTTCACTGGGTGTGGTGAATTTCCTAACTCAACTCATAGAGTACGTTTTTTGCAATCGCGAACACTTTTCGGGAGCGAAAATGCAAATGATTTTAATGCGCAAACTCGCCCAATAATCAAAACAAAAAATTGTCGCAGTTTTCATGTTCTTAATGTTGCAATCATCTGTAAATGTTTTGGTTTTATTCCTATATAGTTGGAGGGGTCAGGAGACTAAGTTAGAGACAGAAATTGTTTTTATAAAAGCAGTGTTGGAAACAGGCTACTTGTAATATATTTTAAAATGATATATAAAGTATGTAAAAGAATTAATGTGAGAAAATTTAGTTTATATGTTAGGTTATATAAATAGCGTCCATCATTTTTTGTCACTAGAAGGTGTTTGTACCCACTAATCCGACTATGTCAAAAGAACACATGCTTGGAAAGTGATATTTCAGACTACATTTTTTGGAAAGGTAGTTGTGTAATTTGTCGCTTGTACAACAGCTTAATGGCCCAATTTACACTATAATGAACGTAACATGAACATGAACTTGAAAACCGATTTCGGATAGATGAGCGATGAGAGAGGGAAGAGAGAGTGAAGTGAGTTCATGAATTTTAAGCAACGAAATTTGCTGTTTTTTTCAATGCTATGTTTATGTTTACTTTTTAACGCTGAACATTTTGAATTTTTGTGCTATGCACCACTACACACAAGCATTGTATACGTTGACACAAAACAAAACAAATTTCACGCTCATGACAGTTCATGATAGTGTAAACTGAACTGACAGTTCATGAACTGACAGTTGAAGTCAAGTTCATCTCACGTTCATGATAGTGTAAATAGGCCCAATAGGTTTAAAAATGATTGAAATATCCAAAGAAATACGCTATATACTACTTTATTATTATAAAAAATATGTAAATGCTGTAAAAACATAACCATTTGTGCAGTTTACGCTTACGATGCTGTGAGGGAATGCTGAAACAGGGAGTGGATTAGTCCAATCAGTTCTGAAAATTTCGATATCAAAGATAAACCTCACTCTGCTCGACCAGTCACTAAAAAAGCCACTGCAATGAGAATGGAGAGATACTGGTACTGAAGCTGACAGAAGATACCGAATTCACTAAATATCAACCACATGACAGTTTGAAATAAGGCTAAGGTAAGGCTAAGGTAAGGTTTGTGTACCATATGAATTAAAGACAAGAAATTTTATTGACTAAATTACCATCAGTCGAAAACTACAAAAATCCAACAAAATTAAACCGTTTTTGAAGAGAATCATTATTGGCGATTCAAAATAAATTAAATACGATAATATCTAATGCAAGCTGTATGGTGAAAGCTTAGTAACTCTCCACAAGTAATTCACAATTGTTGATATTTATTGCATTTCTTTGAATAAAGAAAGTTTTTCTTTAATAATATTAAAAAAAATTAAAAAAAATAGATAATATAATTATATTTTCAAATACAAATTTATATCAAACATATATTACGAATAGTTAGTATTATCTAAAACACTAAGCAGCTTAACCATTTCTTAACATTTTTATTAGCTTCTGAAAATACTAAGTAGAACTACTTCTAATGTCAATGTTGGAGACCAAAAAAATTCATTTTCAGGAATAATATTATAGCAGTCTCATCAACTAATACCAATCAACTGTTCTTAATGAATATTATATATCTTTCTATAATAACAATGAACGGCTTTTCACATAATAATTCACAGTCTTGATTTGAAGTGGGATGTACGAATGTACTACTAAGTAAGACAATTTATACAATTTACTACAAAATATTATTGTGGTATTATTGACGTCCTAGGTGTCAGTGAGATAAGATGTAACGGATATATATGTAAATAAAAATAAATTTGAACTTCTAGAATGCTCTAATACGCCTAAAAATGATTCATAACTAGAATAGGTCTCTCATTTACTTTAAAATATCGGTTTATCAATTTTTAATTTATTGGAAAGTAATTTTAGAAATTTTTATAATTGCTGATTTATTTTTAAATATAACATAAAAGTCATTTTAAAACAGATAATGTCTTCATAAAGCTCTGGTATAATACGAGTAGATATGAAAAGCTTCTACAGTCTAATTAACTAAAATCCAAAATCCAGTCTAATACAAAAAAATCCAAGCAAAAGTATAAAAGGATTCTATCAAGTCTATACCATATTTAACTATTAAATATATATAAACACAAGAAATCCAAATTAATATAGAAAATAGTCTTTAGGAAAATGGTCCAAAACAAATAAAACAAACCAAAAAAACTCCTCAGCGTAAAGAAGTCCCTTAAAATTTTTTAATGTGTCTATAAATATATTTACTGGTATATTTATTAATAATAATAAACAGGAAAAATATAACATGTTTGTGTATATTTAATTTTTCTTTGTATTTTTACAAAAATGACAGAACTAAGTTCTGGTACTGGAACTAGTACTCTATATTGTAGTAGTATAAGTATTGTAGATGTATGATAGTATATAAGTATTGTAGTCATAAGATAGAATTAAGCATACACATGTAAACTAAGGTAGAATTAAGAGAAAGAATAATAAAAGAGACAGTTGCGTGACGACCGTCGAACAAAGTAGATGTTGGTTGTTTCTACTAAAATTCAGAAGTGGGATCAAGTAAAAAAAAAAAATTTTTTTTTAAAGCCCGTGTGTAATAAAATATATATATATAAAATTTTTATATAAAACTGTGAAGAATGGATGGCATAGCTGACGTTTTATGTTTTGATGATCTAACGGTGGAGGAGCTAAAAAATTGGCTGACAAAATTGAAGTTGCAAGTAAGTGGAAACAAAACGGAGTTGATTGCGCGTTTAACAAAAGTGCCACAGCATATTCGCAGTGAGTGTGCGCCGATGAGCATAAAAAAAACAGTGACGCCAGAATGTGATGAAGCAGTTGAGCAGTCTGTTGTACAAAATTGTGAAATTGTGAGTAACGAGCGAAATCAAATTGTAAGGGAGGAAGTGAATAACAAAGAAACAGAGGAAGCAAAAATGCAAAGAGAAACTACTATTAGAGAAGAAGAAATAAAAAAAATGCAACTCATGCAAAAAGAAATTGAGTTGCTTAAGAAAGAGCGTGATCTGTTTAAAAAAGAGAATGAATTGACAAAGAAAATGACTCAATTACAATTAAACACTTCGAGTTTAAGCGAATGTAAACATTCAGTACAAAGAAAAGAAGTACCGCTCATAATATTAAAAGAATTTTTACCGGAATGCGATGGTAACAATTTTAATGTTTGGGTTACGCAACTTGAAGCGTTAGAAAAAGCTTACGAATTAGAAGACAATGTAGTTCGAACACTTATTATAACGAAAGCAAAAGGTAGAGTACAAAATTGGCTCCACTCTACACCAAATGTTCTTACACAAAGCAGTAAAATATTGATCGAACAAATGATTTCCGTATTTGGCTCAAAAGAGAGTATTGTTCAATTGCGTCGCAAATTTGAAACACGTTTGTGGTCCGATGATGAAAAATTTGTTGATTATTACAACGATAAAATTGTTTTATCATTACTGATAAATATGTCGGAAGAAGAGTTAGTTGAATACATTGTTGATGGAATACGTGATCCACAACTGCGTATGATTGCAAAGATGCAGCAGTTCAAATCAAAAGAAAAATTGGTAGCAGCGTTTGGCGATGTTAATCAAAATACTGCTAGGACAGTGTCGACGAATGAAAGGCGTGTAAAGCAAGGCTTAAGATGTTTTAACTGCAGTAATACTGGGCATGTTGCCGCTGAGTGTCGTCAACCGAAACGTCCATTCGGAGCTTGCTATGGATGCGGTAGTTTGGAACACCGGGTTGCAGTCTGTCCCAGTAAAAAATTCAACGCCAACGAACAACAAAATAATTATGTAAGGTATTTTCGTATGTCAATTATAGGCTTATATAAAGTATCCTTATTTCTAGAATGCCTAATAGACTCTGGCAGCCCAATTAGTTTTTTGAAAAAATGTTGTGTACCGGAAGCGGTAAAGTTAAATGAAATTTCGAATGTAGAATATTTTGGCCTTAATAAAAGTAAATTAAAAATAGTTGGAGAAATAAGTTGTTTGATATTTTTGAATAAAAAAAATGTAATGATTAAATTTTATGTAGTTGCTGATGATTCTATGGGCAGCCAAGCAGTCTTAGGTAGAGATTTTTTAAGAAAAAGCAATGCAAAGATAATATGGAAAAATTGTTGTAAAGATCAGCCAAAAGAAAACAGTAGATTTAAATATCAAAAAAATATAAAATTAAGTGATGACAGTAATTGTGACGATGCAAAAACTTTTGAAGAAAGTATTTTAGCAATCGATATAAATGATGAACATAAAGAAAAATATAATATTGGTCCAGAAGTGTCATTTAAAACAAAAGTGTCGTTAGAAGAGTTATTTACTAAATGTTATCTGACACCAGTGCGTCCAAAAGAACCCGAGATAAAGTGTGAAATGAAGATCAGTTTAGATAATGTTAAACCATTTAATTACTCCCCAAGAAGACTTGCATATACAGAAAAAGATGAGTTACAAAAAATGTTAGATGACTATACGTCCAAAGGTATTATTAAGGAAAGTGAGTCAGAATTTTCTTCACCAATTGTGTTAGTGAAGAAAAAGACAGGCGAATTAAGAATGTGTGTCGATTATCGTACATTAAACAAAGTAACATTAAAAGATAATTATCCAATGCCCTTGATAGATGATTTATTGGACAAGTTAGGTAACAAAAAATGGTTTACGAAATTGGATTTGAAAAATGGGTTTTTTCATGTGTATATGGATAAAGAAGCTGTTAAATACACAGCTTTTGTTACACCGTTAGGTAAATACGAATTTTTAAGAATGCCGTTTGGTTTGAAAAACGCGCCTTCGACGTTTCAAAGATTTGTAAACAAAATTTTTGCTGATATGATTAAAAATAATAAAGTGATAATATATCTTGACGACATTATGATCGCAACAGAAAGTGTAGAAGAACATTTAGCCACTTTAGAGGAAGTCTTTTAGAGACTAGTAAAAAATAATTTGGAGTTAAGACTAGACAAATGTGAATTTTTATACAGAAGCGTTAAATATTTAGGGTATAGGATAACCGGTGAAGGCATACAAGCAGATGACGAAGGGTTGGTGGCTGTTAAAAATTTTCCGTTGCCAAAAAATGCTCACGAGCTACAAAGTTTTCTGGGGTTATGTTCTTATTTTCGTAGATTTATAAAAAATTTTTCATTGATAGCCAAACCTTTGTATGATCTTACCAGAAAAGAAAAACGGTTTAGTATGGGTAGCGAGGAGTTAGCATCATTTGAAACACTGAAAGGAAAATTAGTAGAATCACCGATCCTTGCCTTATTTGATCCGAATGATAAGACAGAGTTACATACTGACGCGAGTAGTATTGGGTTTGGAGCTGTATTAATGCAGAAAAAAAAAGATGACAAATGGCATCCAGTATTCTTTTTCTCCAAGAGAACTACAGATACGGAGTCAAAATACCATAGTTTTGAGCTAGAAACACTAGCCATAATTTATGCGTTAGAAAGATTTCGAGTGTACTTAACGGGACGAAAGTTCAAGATAGTTACAGATTGCAATTCGTTAACACTCACACTTCAAAAAAAAGAGTTGAATCCAAGAATAGCCAGATGGGCATTGGAATTACAGAATTATGACTATGAGGTACAACATAGGTCAGGAAAGAACATGCAACACGTAGATGCGCTAAGTAGAAGCACAAATATATTAGTAGTAGAGGGAAATTCGTTCGAACAGGATTTAGTAGTATGTCAGAACAGGGACAGTAAGTTAAAAGCTCTTAAGGTGCAGTTGGAAAAGGCAGAAAGTAAAACATATGAAATGCGTAATGGTATAGTTTATAGAAAAAATAATAACAACAACCTATTATTCTGTGTCCCTGAAATAATGGAATCAAACGTATTACACAAATATCATGATGAAATGGGTCATGTAGGGGTTGACAAAACGGTAGAAATAATTTCCAAAACTTATTGGTTTCCAAACATGAAGAAAAAAGTAGACGTTCATATAAAAAATTGTTTAAAGTGTATTGCTTTTTCAGATAAAAGTGGTAGACATGAAGGTTTTTTACACAATATTCCGAAAGGAATAAGTCCTTTTGACGTTGTTCATATCGATCATTTTGGACCGATTGAAGGAAAGAAGTGTTCTATGAAACACTTGTTAGTTGTTGTTGATGCGTGTACTAAATTTGTCAGGCTTTATCCAACAAAAACGACAAAGTCAAGGGAGGCGGTGCAAGCATTATGCGATTACTTTAGAGCTTATAGCAGACCCAGGTGTATTATTTCAGATAGAGGGTCATGTTTTACGTCTGGTGAATTCGAGTCATTTTTAAATGCTAATAACGTTCAACACATAAAAATAGCCACCGCATCTCCGCAAGCTAACGGCCAAGTAGAACGTGTTAACAGAAATCTAAAACCTATGATAGCTAAGTTAGTAAGTGCGCAGTCAGAACAAAGCTGGGACAAAGTTGTAGAAACAGTTGAATATGCCCTGAACAATACAGTTCATAGAATGATCGGTGAACATCCGAGCGTTATGTTATTTGGAGTAAATCAAAAAGGGAAAGTTATAGATAGCCTTAAAGAGAACGTAGTAGATATTGAACAAAACGCACCAGAAAGGAATTTAGAGCAGCTACGACTCGTTGCAGAAGAAAAACAACAAAAAGCTCAAAAATATAATGAAAAAATTGTGAATATGAAGCGTAGAGAAGGGACAAAATATAAGATAGGTGATTATGTTATGATAAGAAATTATGATACTCATATCGGAGTTTCAAAAAAACTAATACCTAAATTCAAAGGCCCTTATAAAATCACAAAATTACTTGGGAACGATAGGTTTGTAATAGAAGATGTAGAAGGGTTTCAACATTCTAAAGCGGTGTATAAAGGTATTTGGGCAGCTTCAAATATGAAACCGTGGTTTGGAAAATGTATGGTGTCAGATGACAGAGAGAAAAATGTTAATAATAATGAAAGCACTAGAATGTTAAGGTCTAAAAGTAGAAATCAAGAATCAGGAGATCCTTGAGGTCAGGATGGCCGAGTTGTAGTAGTATAAGTATTGTAGATGTATGATAGTATATAAGTATTGTAGTCATAAGATAGAATTAAGCATACACATGTAAACTAAGGTAGAATTAAGAGAAAGAATAATAAAAGAGACAGTTGCGTGACGACCGTCGAACAAAGTAGATGTTGGTTGTTTCTACTAAAATATTTCACAAAAAAAAAATGTTCACTATTATCAAAGCACCAAAAATTTTAGCAGATCCATTTAATAAAATCTTTAGTTATGTCTACATTGCTCAACCATCCTTATTCTGATTTTCAAGCATAATGTTTTCGAAACCACACTCACAGAGACACAAGGTTTTATCATATTTGGTATTGACACATAATATGTGATTTCAGCTCAACTAATGGGTCCATTCACATCTCATAGAGATATATCTGTATTGCTGTTGTGTTTCAATATACATCTGAATGCCTTTGATCGTGTAGATCAGTTATATCTAATTTCTTTTCTGATAATATCAAATAGGTTTTCTCCTGCTATTATATTAGCAACATCATTAGAAACATTGAAATTACATACTAATGGATTTATCACTGCCTTTAAGTATTTTTTTTAAGTACATATTGTAAAACATAGTATTTAGGTATATATGAGAACCCAGATGATATATATAGCAAAGACAAAAATGTTTTTATAATATAACTTGAAGCTTCAGTTCTTAAATCTTGTTATG
>NC_051847.1:93187389-93205388 GCF_002237135.1 Teleopsis dalmanni | reverse complement strand
GAACACCTTTAAAATCTGCTCAAAAATTAATTTTTGTGGTCGAATTTCTTCACTTTTAACTACTTTTATATACGAACTATTGATTTTAGACATAAAATTGGACATAAAAACTTTACTAACAACTTAAATAAATAATATCAAAAAATTAGTTAACACCAAATTTGTTAAATAGTAAATTCGAATACAAAATGCTGTCAATGTCTCCATTAATGCAATAATAGTAAAACATATTGAAATGAAATTCGCATAACAAACTTTATTGCTCAAATAAAAAAATATGTGAAAATTATTATTTAATTATTTTGACACCAAAGAGAAAAAAAATATTTCTAAAACAAATATATTTGTTTACCTAAATATTCTAGACAGTAGCAACTGATATCTCTGTGCAAACAACCAGCAGCAATCTTAGATCAACATACTGCCTCAGGCCTCTTCCGTTTACTTACACTCGAGAGCACAGAACCAACATAATTTCTAGAATTTTTGCTACTGAATTTTCGCCAAAACATTTAATTCAGTATTTTTTATTCAGATGTTGCAATGAGAATTAACTTTAGTCTTCGCTAACTTCGCTAACTTCTTACATCTTAAAGACAATTTTGCTAGAAAAGTTGAAATAATTTTAACGTAAAGTGATTGGAAGGGATTTGAGATGTTTTATTAAGAACTTTTATGTGAATAAAATGATTAGAAATCGGCGATATCAAAATGAAACAAAAGGCAAGTGTTGGTATCAAAATAAAATTTATTTTTCCTAATGCAGCTGATTAGATACAAAACATTTACCCAATTAACAAATTAAATATTTAATTAGTGTATATAAAAAATAAAAATTATTTTACAGAAGTTTAAAAATATTTATTATAATAATATTTCGAACGTGTATGAATTAATAAAAATAATATTGAAGTAAAAACCTTTCATTTTAAATATACATATGTATCTAATCCATGCCTTACAATTATCCAGAAGTTATAATTTTAATAACATAAGCCTGAGATATGTAAAAATTTGTAGTTAAACGAATTAAGTCAAAAGTCTGTATGTTTTTTAAAATTTGGATTCATCTCACCAATCACCTTCAGAAATCTTGATTTGTTTCGGGACATTTACATAAATCTATGTTTCTTCAACCAGTAGTGAAGAACAGCATTACCGTTTTGAATTAAATAGATATTATCAATTTACGACTCATCCTATAACATCGTTTCATATATAGATTTAAAAGAAAAATGTCTATAAATATTTTGTTCGAATTCACTTAGTACTTTTACAGAACATACAACTACTTCGTTATTTAGTTGAACTTAACAGAAATGTGACGTCCTTGATCGCGTCTAGTTATTCTAAAAATTTATTCTGGAAACCCTATAATCCAAAGAATTGAACCAATTTTCAATTTTCAATTTACTGAGATAAGAATTGTCAAAGATTTGTATATTCAAAAATATATACCTAAATTACTGGTATTTCCAAAATAACTTAATATAATGATTAGTATAAGAATGTAAAGAATTTATCAACGTACTAAGTGATAGGTTCAATGTAACCCTAGCTTAAGTTCCCTGGCATTCTAATATAGTAAGAAACAAGCGCACAGATGAGCTTGCTAAAATTGGATTAGACTCTTCTACGGATACCCCTTTTTCAATTCCTGCTCCTGCCAGCTACAGTCGGAGGGTGATTTATGATTACTTTTTGAGACAGGCTAATAGTGAGTGAACCCATACTACCTCTGCCGTCAGGTCAAGGGATATAAGGTCAATCTATTTTAAATTCAGAACCTCTGACTTGATACACAGAAGTAAATCAGAGGTATTTCGGTTGATATCTATCTTTACAGGGCACTGGACCATAGGACGGCATAGAGCTAGACTCAGCCTACCACTACGAAAGTCTACTAACTCTCGAAGAAAGGACACCAGAACACCTGTTGGTTCTATGTCAGTACCTTTTCCCATCTACTAACATTCAGAATTTTTATTTATACATTATTTTGGATACTAAAAAACTGCGGTCATTAAAATGACCTGTGACCTATAAGCCTTAGTTTCAAACAGAACATCCTTCGTTTGAAGAATCCATCTCTGGTTTTGTGAACACTGTTGCCATATGTATATATGTCAAGCCGGAGACTTATTGAATGATTTAATGTATATATAAGCTTAGTTCCATAAGAGTATAGTGTTTCAAGATATACACACTCAATTTCATTCATTAGTTTAAAATTAATTTGCGTGAAATCACAAACAGTTGTCGTTCTAATTTTTTAACTATTTCGATCCTTTAATCTCATTTTAATTTCTGAATCACTTTTAGTTTAACAAAATGCTTTGAATCCAACTGCTTTACTATATATGAAAAATTTTATTCCTTACAATGTTTTTATTCCTTCAGGATCATATTTTGGCATGCGACACTTGCAGTGTTTATTACTTTTTAATGGCTTGGCCGTTGGCTATGCAATGCGCGTAAATCTTTCGGTTGCGATTGTGGCCATGACAGATGAAGATGGTGAGGGTATTGATTTTACTGTGAGTTGACTTTAAATAATATTTATTAGCAAATATCCTTTAATAACTTCTCATAAAAATAAGGTTTACAATTGGACAGAGCAAATAAAATCGTTTTTGCTGAGCAGCTTCTTTTGGGGTTACTTTATTACTCAAATACCAGGTGGTCAGTTGGCGGTAAAATTTGGTGGTAAAATGGTTTTCTTCTATAGCATACTTATAAGCTCGGTACTAGCGGTACTGACACCTCTCTGTACACAATTTGGTGATTGGAAATTATTATTCGCGTTGCGTGCCATACAAGGACTGAGTCAAGGAGCGCTATTTCCAAGCACACATACAATTCTGTCGAAATGGGCGCCTGAACAAGAACGTGGCATTTTGTGCACATTTTGTTATGCGGGAACTCATTTTGGCTCGGTTATAATATTTGCCATAAGTGGTTTTATTGCCGCATCTCCATTAGGCTGGCCAGGTATATTTTATGTATCTGGTGCACTAGGTTTTCTTTGGCTTGCTGTGTGGTTCATATTGGGTGCGGATAGACCCAGTGATTGTAAGTCAATATCGAAAGAAGAGCAACGCTTGATTGAGGACTCAATAGCTGAAAAACAATTTGAAACTCCAGTGAACCAGAATTTAAGAACGCCGTGGTGGAAAATCTTTACATCTGTTCCAGTATTAGTTTTAATTGTAGTACACTGTGCACATAATTGGGGATTTTGGACGCTGCTAACACAAATTCCTACCTACATGAAATTTATATTAAACAGAGACATTAAAAGCAATGCACTGTTATCCACTCTACCTTATTTAGCAGTACTTCTGCTTTGTTTTGTATTCTGTTACGTCTCCAATATATTTACTAAGTACCGCATTCTGAAGATTGGAACGAATAGAAAGATATTTAACACAATCGGCCAGTGGATACCTGCGTTAACACTGATCGCTTTAGGTTACGTACCATCAGATCAGGTTAATTTAGCCGTAGCTGTGCTTACCATCACAGTCGGGGTTAATGCTGCCTCATTTTTAGGCTTTCAAGTAAATCACATTGATTTGAGTCCAAACTATGCTGGTATCTTAATGGGTATTACTAATTGCGCGGCTAATATAATGAGTATTATAGCTCCTTTGGTTGTAGGCTTCGTAGTCAGTGATGAGGTGAATATATAATTTTGAATTATTTTATTTAATTTAGCACAGACTAAACGCTATATTAACTATCTTACAGACTAATCCTCAACAGTGGCGTACTATATTTTACATAGCTGGAGGTTTTTATTTTATTGGAAACTCACTTTTCATTATTTTTGGTAAGACTCGTGTACAAACGTGGAATGAATCTCAGAGCTCATCACACGAAATGAAACCAGTAGCGCAAAATATAAATGAGGTTAAGGTTAATTAAATTATATGTAACATAAAAGAGAGTTCAAGAAATAAATTAAGAAGAAAATATACATGTTATAAAACAGCGTTTGTTACTAATTTAAATACGAAAAGGGGTTCAGAGCATGACGAAATTACTAAAAAAGCACTTGTCGGATAAGATAACTCAACTCCTTATGTTATGAAGTGAAAACTATAACCATTATTGATGTAACAAATATTTACGAATATCAATTTAGTAAAGACTAGGCTAAACACTAAAAAAAACTAGACATTAGAACAAACACTTAAAAAGAAATCTAATCTTATCTGTGCTGCATTTTAGAAAAAGCATCGCCATGCTATAATCGGAATCAGGATGTAAAATATGCAAGCGATTGCTTATGTTATATGTCTATAATCTTCTGCAATTTTGCATAAGGGATTAAAGTTGAAGATTTAATATAATATATTATTGACTTGATTGTGAAATTATAAGAGGTTACCTACAAGAAAGAGTCATGTAGCTATTGTTATATCTCATATATACCTCTAACCTTATTTTGTCACTCCTTGTAAATAACGAAGTAGTTCTTTACTCGCACAAGAATCCAAATTTGATTCTCCAAAACATTTTATTACATATTCGACTTGTGAAAAATATCCATTTAAATAAAAGATAAGGAATAGAAACCTGAAAAATGGGTAAAAAATTGGCAGTTATAGAACCAAGAAGTGTCCCTATAACATTCAGTTCTCAACAAAGCAGCTTACTCCTCATTAAAAACAAAAAACAATTTTGTTTCTCCATTAAATATGTACACAAAACTCAAATGCTTGAGTTCTAGAGAGAAAAAATTCAAGTAAAGCTGAAAGGTGAACGTATTAATTGAGGTTATAAAGTCAACCTTGATAACAAAGTAATCCTGAACAATCAAACCGAATTAAACTACTTAAAGAAAATTACAAAGCTCGGTCTGCATCTTAAATGTTTGTAGAATACACAATAACAAACTTAAATTCTAAGTAAAATACCGGAGCTCCATCTTAAGAGTATGATTTGAATATATAAGCAAAGATATTTGTTGAAACACCATACTTTTCAAGTCAACAGATGGACGACTATTTGGTATTTCTACAGACTTCTGTCTCAAGACGAAATAATTAATATATTTGTTTATTACAAAATAATATAGATTTTTTTGTTTTATTACAACACAATTAAAAAATATGTAATTTAACTGAAAACAACTCTAAATTAAGCTCCTTCACTTCGTTCACGCATGCATTCAGTGCGTAAATTAGAAAGAAAATACTAAACTTGAATTTGGATAGTTCAAATAAAAATTTGTTATAAGAATAAGAATATAATCATCTTTGAAAGTATTTAGCTCGAATTATTCCAATAGATAAGAATAGCCTAATAGTATGTTTCCAGTGCATTCGTTAGACCAGTTTATTTGCTTAAGTTCGCTAATTAAATTTGTTTAACATATAAAGAGCTTTCGTGCTTTTTAACTTAATTAAGAATAAATCAAAGGAAATTAGATTAAAAATGTCGAATGCAACACTGCAAAATATGTTTCGTAAAAGGGAAATTATCAATATAATATGATAATAATATATTTGACACATGAAACAATATTTAAATAAACAAAAAGCAAATAAAAAAAATAATATACACAATATTTTTTGTATTTTTCATGATCAATTAAATTACTTCTGCTAACAAAACGAAACTTAATATTACGTGCTAACAAGTGATATACCTATAAACAATTAATAGCTCTCTTAGAACTTTCACAGAACTGTTGCAGTGGAAACATGATATAAAATAAACAACAATCAAAAGGGTGAGTAACAGCACTTAATATCTTTAAAATTTAAAAAAAAAGAACCTAGTACAACCTAGTACAACCTCATAGCTGATTACCAAATACATATTTATATGATACTGCAACGTTTACCTATATACCAATAGGTTCGACGTCTTGTCAATCAGCCATTTTATAGGTGTGTATTTTCATATCCAACTATAATCCAGTTATTTACTTTTATGTTCTCGTTCCATCTTAGTTTGCATAAAGTAATGCCTAGTTTTTTTGCTGTGCTTGCACAAGGATTTGATTTCCATCAAAGTAAAGAAGTGAAGTTAGCATTTACCATTTTCTTATATAGTAAATTATGATAAAAAAAAAATCGCTGTAAGTGCGGCCAAACGAGGACCTAAAATACCCTATTAGTCTCCAGAATTAATTTTTTCAAATCTTTATAGGCACCTCTAGAGAAAAACCGATTGGATAAATACGAAACAATTATATCGCAATTCTTGGCCAGAAGGACCGGTATGCTAAACTTCAACTTGTGATTAACCAAATAAGAAAAAAGTGCTAACTAATAGTACTAAAAATGAAAAAAGTAATAAATTCTCAGAAAAACTTCCGTAGAGTATTCTTCTTTAATTATTTAAGTAATGAAAAATAATTTTATTAAAATTAAATTATTAAAATTAAAAATTTATTAAAATATTTATTTAAAGCTTAATTTAAAAATACATATTAAGCAAAAAAAAAGTCCTAGTTTGCAACAGTAAAAAAAAAACAATTACTTGTCCTTATTACGAGTAAAGTATGACATTGAAACCATACACTCAACTGCAATTCGTGGTAAGAACCGATTGAATGGTGGCACAGAGTACCCACCCGACATCACCCAATTTAAAAATAAAAGTTGAACGTGCTGAGTCACAGCACTGAGGATACCGAAATGCATTTGGCACTCTGCACGTGCTTTCCATACGTGCCTGTTAATGTGCTGGTGGTAGTGAAAATCCTTTGCAAATTTATTCTGCTTCCTTATGTATTTAAACAGAAATCCAACCAACTCGAAAACTATCACTGCTGACTATGGCTGGCATAGAATGTCAAGGATATTTTCCACGTTAGTTGCCAACATTTAACGGAAAATGCAAAGAACGTCTACACGAGCTGCTTTTATTGATTAAAATCAAATGAAGTGTTCCGATTCTTACGTATTCGTTTAAGACTATATCGTATTGCATATATGTGTTCTCTTTATATATGCATTCTAAGGGAAATTGTATGATTATTTGTCTTTGAGTTTGCGATGGAACGTTTAAATGAAAGTGACGTAATTTTGTATGTAAACTTTGGAAGGCGCCACTATCAACACAACGTTCAAGGATATTTTTGACTGTCCTAAAATAATGACTATCAATTATTACATTTACATAATTTGTATATAATAAATTTGATATATACATATATTGTATTTTTTTATAAATTTCTACATTTGACTCATCAGACAGTTGCGTATTTTATAAGTCAAACTATAATTAAAACAAATAAAAATAATAATAAAATAATAATAATACTAATAATAAATAAATAATATTAATATTTATTTAAATTATATTTAATCTTTAATAAATTATTAAATTATTATTATTAATTATTACTCTTATTCTTCGCTCAGTTGATATTTTGAACTTTTATCAGTCTGACATTTTTCTGGACATAATAACTTTTTTCTTAAATCTATTTTATCGTAAGTTTTATTTTTTTGTTTTGCATGAGGACTTAAAATGATACTAAAAGACAGAAATTTTCTTCATTATAATTTGTTAGATAATTTCATGGCATTTATTTTTTGAATATTATTTTCGGCATACCATTTTCGGCATATTATTTTTCCGCCACGGCTACAAGTTACGTGGTCCATTCGATCAATCCAATTTTTAACCATTTTTTCCAATAAATGTGACCGTATGGTGTCAGTAGCGTTAATGGTGGCATGAAAATTGGCTTTCAATGCTTCAAGAGTTAACATAGCCCCATAAAAAGTAATCTTGAGGCGTTAAATCTCACGAATCAGGGGATCAGTTAACAGGACCACTTCTGGAAATAATAAATCGATTCTTAAGCGCCTATATGTATGTCCTGTATGCGCTGTATGACCAGTTAAGCCGTCTTGTTAAAACCAAATGTCAAATCTCGTCAATGTTTAACTGATTAATTTTCGAAAACAAAAATTCAGTCAGCATGGCTTGATAGCGCTTAGAACCGCCATTCACCGTAACGGGAGCTCCTTCCTTATTTTGAAACAAATAAGGAGCGATGATGCCGCCAGCGTGCAAACCACACCAGTCAATATCAATGGATGTAATGGTGAATCGTTAACTGCTTGAGGATTATCTTTGCTCCATATGCAGCTATTTTGATTAGGCACTGCTAATTGCTAGGTGTGCATAAAATAAGGCATCTCCAAATAGTAGCGAGATTGTTTTCTTTTTTGAGAACTTTTTCAACTTATTGTTTCTACCATAGAAACAATGACAAGCCACCAAACATTAAATTTTTGAGTAGCAAGGCCAAAGGCAATTGCAAGAAATTCTAATATGTTCCAGATGCAAGTCGCAGAATAGCATTATCCGAATTATCCCGAAACCGAGTATATTCTTTGTATTATATTAAAACATACTTTGGGTGACCTCAAAAAGAAAGGGCTCCACAGCATCCAGTTATGTTCGAGACGCCACTGCACCGCTTTAATTCCATATATGATTTTTATTATAGATAATGACGGAATATATAACTTGGTAGAACTGTGTCTTATTTCTAAAAATATTTTTTCTTAATTTTAATATATATATTCTTCATTTTTAAAAGCCATATTCATATGTGAAATATTAAGAAATGATTTAAAATTAATCTAATTCTTTCGTTTTGCTTGAGTAAAATTTTTCTATAGTTTTGGTTATAAAATCGATATTTGTTAAATATAAGACGCTCATCAATCAGGAACAAATACAATCGATGTGTTGAGACTGCTCTCTCTCTCTCTCTGAATACTCTATTTTACTATTTTTTATATTTGTAGTTTTCATTCTACGGTCAACGTGAGACCAACTTTATTCAACTTTTTTATTGTACTAAATGAGGTGCTCTGAAAGGCATTTTGTATTTTAAGACAAACACATTCAGTAGATTTAGTTACTGATGTAAGGTGGGATATATTATCGATCCCAGTGTATCGGTCCCAGTAAATTATACTTTGTTCATCTGAATTACCTTAGAGTGTTGCTTTTTATATTGTGTCGTTTATAGTGGGGTGTATAATATATTTATTGTTTGAATATTAATTCTTATTGCATCTTATTTAGTTCAACTTTTTTATTGTACTAAATGAGGTGCTCTGAAAGACATTTTGTATTTTAAGATAAACACATCCAGTAAATTTAGTTACTTATGTAAGGTTGGTTACATTATCGATTCTAGTTTATCGTTCTCAGTAAATCGGATAATTTCCATCTTGAATCATTACCTTAGATGACACGATATAATAGTGTCATTGGTAGTGGGGTGTATATATTTATTCTTGGGATATTTATTTTTTTCCTAAAATGGTCATATCGGGTTTTGTCGTGCTTAAATACTTAGGTTACACCATTTATAAAGAGCACTTCCTTTTAGTCTAATAAATCTTCCTTCTTCCTACAGGTTCATATAAAATTTCTTTTTTCTTGAAATACATGTTATAGCTAGTTTTTGATTTTTCTACCCTTAAGACTATTTAGAATGGAACTTTTCGTTTTCGGTTAACTAACATGTTGTGATCTTTAATTCTGTACTTCCAAACATTTTAGCTGAATATATTTTGGTTGAATATATATACGAGGGTCACTATTTATATTTTGAGCCTTGCAACATTTTTGCAGGTGTCATCAGACGTTTCCATACAAAAATTGGACGTTATTAAATATATTTTACCTTAGACTTTTTGTTAAAAGAGCGGTATCTACACTTATCTACACTGATTTGTAAATTCAGTATTCAAGAGATATATATACGATTGTAACAGGTGACGAATAATGCGTATGAGCCGGAACGTGAAAAGCAGTCGACTTTATGAGTGTATCAGGATGAACCAAATCCAACAAAAGTTGTTCGTGGTCGTAGCACTTCGTAAAAAATAGTCACTTGTTTTCCGGTAAAACTGGTCATTACGCAACTACGAGTACACCATTAAAGAAACGTGAAACGGTCAATTCCGAATGATATACAACTATTTGTTTACCGAAAGTCTTTAGTGAAACACGGAAAACAAACAAGCGCCGTCGGATTATTCTCCATCTGCATCAAGACAATGCGAGTGCTCACACATCTCACCTAACAACCGACTATTTGAACATTCATAATATCGAATTGATAGGCCATCCACCGTACAGTACTGTTTCGGCACCCAATGACGTCTTATTGTTCCCATACGTCAAGAATAAATTGCGTTGACAACGATGTTTGTCGGCGGAAGCAACAACAAAGCAGTTGTTTCCTTTTAATACCATATTTTTGGGTGTTTCTGAAGAAGATTGGAAAAAATGCTTTGACAAATGGTTCGAACGCTTAGAAAATTGTATTAATCATAAAGGAGAATACTTCGACAAGTTAGTGTTTTATCATTATTATTATTATTGGGGTGCACATATTAATTTAGATATGTATTTTACTCATTTCCTTTTACAACTAAAATCAAATCGCGTCATTCTAAAGCGAATATAGCAATTAAACATAATAAGACTTGCAAGAGTAAGTGTTTACTTCTTATCTATTCACCTTAATAATGTAGGACCCTGCAAAATTTTTTCCTAAATACATTTTAAGTTTATAAATATTTAAATAAAGAAATACCTCAGAAAAATTTTAATGCGCAAATGGCAAACATGGCTTTAATAAACAAAACTGCATTGTGTGGCCGTGACCTTCTCGGAAATTTATACACTGAATGGAGTTTGCACCATCACCTCCAGTGTTTCTCTACTTTCAGTAAAGCAACAATGTGGAAGAGGCATTTCCTGACGGCATAAAAACTCTATCACTGCGGACAGACCCACTGCATTGGTGTCAGTATGCGATGTCTGGGTAAAAGGAAAGGAAAAGTTTATATAACTTTGCAGTACATGAAGCCTACGTACTTTTGCACTTTTGCAGAGGTGATTTATTCAAAGAGCATTAATTAAATATTTTTTAAATTTATTGCATTGGTATTATATTATAAGTTACGGGTATAATAGATTTATTAATATAATATATTATGTACAATTAATTGAAGCGGAAGCATACTCCTAGGTATGCGCGTGACATTTATGTCCGTCACGTTCGAGTGGATCGAGTGGATGTTTACATTTATATACATAATTAAATTTTCACCGAATTCAGTATATTTCTTCTTTTTTTATGTATTTCAATGAGTTTAAAATAATGTCTGTACGAACTGTGGATGATAAGGTTAAATAGTTGACATATCGGTATTAATTGCAAAAAGTGTGCCGGACCTTGGGTATGGTTACCACACCTACCGCCTTTTTATGAATGGTTACCAGCTTTTTTATAAAAATACTCCAATGACTGAGATGTCAATTCATTTTTATGGAACCAACTTAGTTCTCTGGGGAACATCTTAATATTCTTTCATTAAATTATTCAATTATAGAAATTGAAAATAGTTTTTTTTTATTAATTATTTTTCATTAAAAGCTGTGTTTACAAAAATTGATATGAAAGTATAGGAAGCTAACGGATGAAAACTCGGTTTAAAATTATATTTTTCTTTTCATGGCCATTTCTTATAGTTGGGAAATGGAGCAGGCCTGCAACGTCAACATAAGCTTCAGTTTGCAATTAATAGATTATCTATATAGATTATCTATACATCTATAACGTATTATTCCTAGTAACAGATAGATTTGCATTACAGTAAAAATCTTTAATTCATTTTTTAAAACTGATCCCACAAGCTCTGAAGACGATACACGTCTAAGATGGTTCGAAAAGTGTATTAAATGCAATAAACATAACAAAAATACAGAATACGATTTTGGATCGTCGATTGATAGAGATGGGTTTAGTGAGATCCCAAATGAGCACAATGGGTACCATATTCGCTAGCAATGCAATGAAAACATACTTGAATGCGACTTTGTCAGCAACATCTGGAGCATTTTAGAAACAAGCAACAAAGACCATATTTATAAAAAATAAAATTCATTTCCATTAAGTAAAAATTTTCTAACATCTATGCGAATTATAATTTCTTGATATAGATTTTTTGATATAATTTGTAGTTTAATGTGATTTGAAACACAGGTACAGGTAGTTTAAGATTCCGTAGCATAGAATCGAACACGTCTCTAATTATAAGCGAAGATTCAATATATATAGGAGCTTATGAGTTCTTTAAAAATTTTAAGTTTTAAGTTTGAATAAATATGTAAAAATGGTTTTCCAAATTCCCCTTAGTCCCTTTTCACGTTGCTGGAAGTCTTCTACGACAAATTTTAATTTTCAGCTCTTCTTGTATAAAAATATTTAATTCTATCGAAAAATATTGACATCCATTATATGAATGTAATTTTAAGTTGCAACTACTAAAATTAAACTACGGTGATACATTCTAACAAACGGTGTGTGTAGCAATTGTCATAATAAAGAGGAAGTGGAATCTATCAATCATCTTCCATGTTTTTGTCTAGAACTACACTCGAAGCGGCTTTAATGTGTATGAGACCATTTCTTTACCGGTCTAGTCAAGTTGCGAAAGTAGTAGTATCGTATTTTCCTGAATTCATCTGGAAAACAAATTGATTTAACTTTGGACACAATGGTCAGTATATCTTTATTCGTTCTAACTTTAAGAGCATCATAATATGCAATAATGTTGAGAGAATGGGAATGTTCATTTACATTAATACTCGTCTTTTTAAACCTAACTTAAATTTTGTTAAGATGATTAGTATTAAATGGTGTAATTGACTCTGCATAACATTTACATGTGATTAATTTCTTATTTTCTGAATTTTAAATTGAAACAATTAACACTCTCTGTTAAGCCAATTTAGCATTTTTTTTTGCATTTTTTTAGTAAATAATTTTTATTTAAAGATTAAATAAGTACATCATTCTCGTAATAGTAACATTCAAAGTTCTTAAACAATTCATTTAATTGAATTAATAAATTCGTTCATTGGCCATCGTTCAATTCATGAATTTCCTTCAGTGATGAAAAGAAATCACCCAGTAGATATTTATAAACACAATTGTCACAAAATAGACGTATGTGGTTGCAACAAATTGGTACCACAAACCACACTACATATCCAGTTTTACCTTTATTGTACGAGAAGTCGACTTATTTATGTGTCCTTACATCAAGAACCTTGCTTATATAGATAATTCTCTCCGTTAAGATATGACTCAACTATCACCAACTATGTGCCGATAAGTCATCGAAAATTATCTGTAAAGGATCCAGTATTAGAGTTCATGTAAATGATGCCGTATTTCGTACCTAAGGGCAAGATCTAATAAAAAAATGATATTTTTTGAATATTTAAGTATATTTTATATACTCACATTATATATTGAGATTTAAACATTTTATAAACATTTATAAAAAATGACCAAAAATGACCAAAAAATGAAGAACACTATACTTTGAGATAGGTTTATGGAGCACTAACGACCATGAGCCTGCATAAACTATTGCCTGTGTTTTTTTTCGAACTTTTTTCGAATTTATATTTATACTTCACAATACGCTTTAGCCCATTTCTTCAAACCTGGAATTTTTCGTTACTTATTATCATGCTCCCACAAAAACTGGAATACTATACTTTTCTTTACGAATATCAAATACAAAGCTTCACGAATTACTTTACTCCAACTTAATATCTTCAATTTGCTCTATAGAGTTCTGCGCAAAATATTGGCCGGATAAGGCCTACAAGTTCGACGTGGATTTTAATTGAAGGCCTCTCTTGTTACTTTGTTTACGTAATGTGTGGTCAATTCATCGCCATTTTAAGACTTAACTGATGTAGCTGCGCAAACTTGTCTCATTTATCCTGTAATTGCATATTTGATATTCGCTCCGGACATCAAATTTGAAAAATTTATTGTAGACATTTATTAGTGATAAGTTGAATACGCTTATCAGTCTGTTTGGAGTACTTCAATGTTGATGCTTTGATGTGGATGATTTGATTGTTATGTTGAGAGAATGTTTGGAGTACTTCAATGTTGATGCTTTGATGTGGATGATTGAGAGAATGAGACAAAAAAATTAAATTTACCGAATAACTGGACAACTTCATGAAATACACAATTATAGTTCTGGTACATATAAAGAATATATAGAGATTAATCTTTAATAAAAAAAAAATGTTAGCATATCTTATCCTATACCATAAACTACTAATGTTTGCTTCGGAATAGTTTTTTGTTGCACTAGATAATTTATTTCTTTCAACTAGTAAATAACTAAACTTCAAAACAGTACATCACAATAATAACGAATAGTGCATTATTATTGTTTAATTAAAATATATAAAAAATTAAATTAAATTTTATATATGAAAAAATATTTTAAAAGTTCTTAACATAAATTTTGTAATATTTATGTTAAAAAGCTGACGTACCATTGCCATTCACACTATTTTTGTTATTGTGAATGCTTTTGAACCATCATTCACAATAATTCTCAATGTCAGGATATCTACTCTTCAAACAACTTCTAAAAAAAATACTTCTATAGTATAAAATCCAACGTGGCATTTAACTTTTTGTGACGTTAGTACTAAAAGTGAAATAAATTATTTCAAATTAAATTAATTCAAATGCTTAAATAGAAGCGCAATTTATATATTACCCATACAGCCATTTTTGGACTGTTAAACACGCAAGCAATTTTGAATTTTGGTTTGTAACTTGGATAAATCGCTGCAAAAAAGAAATGGTTTCAATATAGAAACAGTGTTAACATATATCGAAAATCACTTCATTATTTTAGGAATAAAACATAAAATTTTTCTAAATATTGTCACAAAAATTATTAAACGCTTTTAGTCTCTGCTTTTCCACAGTTTGCTGATCAAAGTGCATTGGTACATTACGCATATAACAAAAGAATAATATAATTTTTATTCAATTTTAAATAAAATTTGAGTTTCCCAACACTGTACGCCAAACTTTTTTTTCCACCTTCGGACCACCATAATCTTAAACCAATAAATATTTCCAAATACCAATAACTTATATAAAACAGCCTAAAAGTTGAAATAATTAAAATAATATTTATATTACTTGTATTTTGATTATTTAATTCTTTTTGTTAATTAAAAAATTAATACATTTGTCATAATTTTTGTTTAAATCAATTTAATAATCTTCAATAAAATTATTTTCATAAATCGACAACTTAAAATTCAATTAATATGATCTGAGGAAAGCCATTCTTCAACAGAAGGCAATAAAAACTCCGCGGTGACTATTAAAATTTTTAAACATACATTCCTATTAAAATCGGAAATTAATATATTTTTACAATATCTGTTAATAAAATATGTGCTTTGATCGAGAATAGTTTCAATTAATAAAAATGATTAATTAATTTTTAAAATGAAATTTTTTTTCTCCTTACAAATACTAATTTGGAGCAATAAAATAAATGAAATCAAATAAAATACATATGTTTCAATTAGAGCAGTGAGAACACTTTCTTAATGTCTTAGTTTCATTTAACTATTGTTGCCACCAAAGTAGAACTTTACTTTGGATAAATTCAAGTTTATTAATCTGAATATTTAACCATAATAGAAGGCTTAATACAACTTTAAAATTTACCATTTAATTTATTTACCATTTACAGAGCTGACATCCTATACAATTAACTAATTTTAATTAACTAATTAAATTTTTAGACTTAAGAATGATTTTAATTGACGTTTCAACTTTAGACATATCAATAGAATAGTTGAAGGATTGTTAGTATATTGTGACGTCCGAATTGCATAAGGTATAAAAATTCACTTAAATGAATTAGTAAGTGAAGTAAGTGAAATAACACAGAAATGAAAATTACTGGTTCTATATTGATATGGTTATAGTCAGTTTAAGATCTCCAGGAACTTCCAGCAAACAAACTGGCATAAGTACATCGACTAGTGTCTGGTGACAAATTTTCTTATATCTAGAACGCTTCTAATATCTAGAAAGTCGTGAAAACATTAAAATGATTGTTGATATTCTAGCTAAAATGCTGCTAACTCTGTTTTAACACAGTTAGTTTACTGTACTCCTCACAGACCACAATAAATTAGACAGTTGAAATGAGTTAGTTCATCTAGCTACTCTAAGTGAGTTTTGGAACAGTACCCGAAACAGCTACGCTCTACAATACTAAGTAAATAGCCTTTTCAAAACCAATTGTAAAGGAACTCTTGAATTTCTTCTGCAACTTTATAGCTTATAACCACTGGCTGTAAGTTTTCTGCTTCATGCATTATTTAGTATATTTTTCCACATTAATTAAATGGAAATAAAGTCCTCCTGTTTCAATATATAGTAAACTTAATATGATTCCTGACCTATTAATCAAGCTGTTTAGAATATACTTTTTGATTGGTTTGCCCACACTTGGTTGTATTGAAATATCTAGATAATATCAATAGCAGTCTTTACTCTTAAACAAGAAAATAATATCCTGAATCAGCTGAAGTGTTATATAGACCATTTTTTCCACCATTTTTTATTGCAAACTTTATAGATTGTTAACGCAAGAATTTTAACTTAATTTGAAGAAAATGGTTTCATCTCCATTGACTTGAATTTTTTTTTACTGTATTCTAATGCAAAATTCTATAGAATCCACAAGAATTTTTCTCTTCTCTTAAACGTTTCTTCTTCTTCATTCCATCGCGTTCCCAAGGCAACATTGAGCCACTAAAACTTCCATGTCATATATACCATATTATTGTATCTTAAAAAATCAAACTTCATAATTTTTTAGAAACTGTGTTCAATAACACAGTAAGTGTCTACAGTTAGTGCACAGCATATTATCACATTTTTCATAGTAAACTTGAGTGGTGAGTGATGACAACCACTCAAGTGGATTTCGCTATACAAAGCCGCCATTTTAACCTAATCTAAACTTCCGACAAATACCTATTGTGATCTGATCTATAGCCAGATAATTAGACCTGCATTGCTTTATGGGTGTGTCGCGTATAGCAAAGCTGCCGACTCTACTATACAAAAGCTACAAGTCGCTCAAAGTCAGGCTCTCCGAAGACTCTTCAAAGTGCCTTTTTACATCCGCCTTAGAATAGACCCGATTAAAAAATATATAAGGGACGGAGCCCTGAAGTTATATGCGAAAATTGACAGACTATCCTACTTACCACTAACTAATCTTAGAGTAATCAGTCTCCGCACGGGGAGGTACGCAGATTTTAGATCAATCACTGAATAATCATGAAGCTTATGAGAGATATACAAATTAGTCAATGAGATGGGTAGTACCCCTGTAGTACCCCCAGCTATCAAAGAGTAAAAATGCCCAGCTGCGCTGCCTCGAAAAAAGGATCAACATACATACATACATACCTATTGTGTTGGCTTAAATTTTTTTATACAAGATATACTCGTTTCGAAAACATACCTCCTATTTTTTTGAAGAAATTTTGGGTGGTAGTATGTGATTCTTGTCTTCACATTTATTTTTAAGTTTTTTATCTTACTTTTGAATTATTATGAAAAGAGTGGTTCTACTTCTCAAAAACTTATCAAAAACTTGGCTTTGTATAACCTTGATATCTTAAACAATGTTCTGAAAATTGAAACAGAAACATCCAAACATCATTGTTTCAAGACTACACACTTACGCTTGTAAAAGTTTCTTTATTTTGCTTAATCTATACGTTTTTCCTTTTTATAATGTAACGATATAGAAAAAGTATACCATATTTATAAATATAAATAATTATTATGTACCGATTAGATTAATTTTTTTATATCAATTACTTACCCAAGTAACATTGAAAAAATCATAACTTAACGACTGTCTGACTATGCGACTGACTGACTATATGTATAATACATGAATAGCAATTAGTTTTATAAATAAAATTTTATGGTATATTTATTTTTATTTTATTATAAATTCAAATTTAATTATACAATTAAAATAATTCATATAAATACGATTTTGTAACATAATTTAAAATTATACATAAGATCTGCAGCCATATGTATGAAA
>NC_051847.1:93172685-93187289 GCF_002237135.1 Teleopsis dalmanni | reverse complement strand
ATTAATCTGAATATTTAACCATAATAGAAGGCTTAATACAACTTTAAAATTTACCATTTAATTTATTTACCATTTACAGAGCTGACATCCTATACAATTAACTAATTTTAATTAACTAATTAAATTTTTAGACTTAAGAATGATTTTAATTGACGTTTCAACTTTAGACATATCAATAGAATAGTTGAAGGATTGTTAGTATATTGTGACGTCCGAATTGCATAAGGTATAAAAATTCACTTAAATGAATTAGTAAGTGAAGTAAGTGAAATAACACAGAAATGAAAATTACTGGTTCTATATTGATATGGTTATAGTCAGTTTAAGATCTCCAGGAACTTCCAGCAAACAAACTGGCATAAGTACATCGACTAGTGTCTGGTGACAAATTTTCTTATATCTAGAACGCTTCTAATATCTAGAAAGTCGTGAAAACATTAAAATGATTGTTGATATTCTAGCTAAAATGCTGCTAACTCTGTTTTAACACAGTTAGTTTACTGTACTCCTCACAGACCACAATAAATTAGACAGTTGAAATGAGTTAGTTCATCTAGCTACTCTAAGTGAGTTTTGGAACAGTACCCGAAACAGCTACGCTCTACAATACTAAGTAAATAGCCTTTTCAAAACCAATTGTAAAGGAACTCTTGAATTTCTTCTGCAACTTTATAGCTTATAACCACTGGCTGTAAGTTTTCTGCTTCATGCATTATTTAGTATATTTTTCCACATTAATTAAATGGAAATAAAGTCCTCCTGTTTCAATATATAGTAAACTTAATATGATTCCTGACCTATTAATCAAGCTGTTTAGAATATACTTTTTGATTGGTTTGCCCACACTTGGTTGTATTGAAATATCTAGATAATATCAATAGCAGTCTTTACTCTTAAACAAGAAAATAATATCCTGAATCAGCTGAAGTGTTATATAGACCATTTTTTCCACCATTTTTTATTGCAAACTTTATAGATTGTTAACGCAAGAATTTTAACTTAATTTGAAGAAAATGGTTTCATCTCCATTGACTTGAATTTTTTTTTACTGTATTCTAATGCAAAATTCTATAGAATCCACAAGAATTTTTCTCTTCTCTTAAACGTTTCTTCTTCTTCATTCCATCGCGTTCCCAAGGCAACATTGAGCCACTAAAACTTCCATGTCATATATACCATATTATTGTATCTTAAAAAATCAAACTTCATAATTTTTTAGAAACTGTGTTCAATAACACAGTAAGTGTCTACAGTTAGTGCACAGCATATTATCACATTTTTCATAGTAAACTTGAGTGGTGAGTGATGACAACCACTCAAGTGGATTTCGCTATACAAAGCCGCCATTTTAACCTAATCTAAACTTCCGACAAATACCTATTGTGATCTGATCTATAGCCAGATAATTAGACCTGCATTGCTTTATGGGTGTGTCGCGTATAGCAAAGCTGCCGACTCTACTATACAAAAGCTACAAGTCGCTCAAAGTCAGGCTCTCCGAAGACTCTTCAAAGTGCCTTTTTACATCCGCCTTAGAATAGACCCGATTAAAAAATATATAAGGGACGGAGCCCTGAAGTTATATGCGAAAATTGACAGACTATCCTACTTACCACTAACTAATCTTAGAGTAATCAGTCTCCGCACGGGGAGGTACGCAGATTTTAGATCAATCACTGAATAATCATGAAGCTTATGAGAGATATACAAATTAGTCAATGAGATGGGTAGTACCCCTGTAGTACCCCCAGCTATCAAAGAGTAAAAATGCCCAGCTGCGCTGCCTCGAAAAAAGGATCAACATACATACATACATACCTATTGTGTTGGCTTAAATTTTTTTATACAAGATATACTCGTTTCGAAAACATACCTCCTATTTTTTTGAAGAAATTTTGGGTGGTAGTATGTGATTCTTGTCTTCACATTTATTTTTAAGTTTTTTATCTTACTTTTGAATTATTATGAAAAGAGTGGTTCTACTTCTCAAAAACTTATCAAAAACTTGGCTTTGTATAACCTTGATATCTTAAACAATGTTCTGAAAATTGAAACAGAAACATCCAAACATCATTGTTTCAAGACTACACACTTACGCTTGTAAAAGTTTCTTTATTTTGCTTAATCTATACGTTTTTCCTTTTTATAATGTAACGATATAGAAAAAGTATACCATATTTATAAATATAAATAATTATTATGTACCGATTAGATTAATTTTTTTATATCAATTACTTACCCAAGTAACATTGAAAAAATCATAACTTAACGACTGTCTGACTATGCGACTGACTGACTATATGTATAATACATGAATAGCAATTAGTTTTATAAATAAAATTTTATGGTATATTTATTTTTATTTTATTATAAATTCAAATTTAATTATACAATTAAAATAATTCATATAAATACGATTTTGTAACATAATTTAAAATTATACATAAGATCTGCAGCCATATGTATGAAAAACTATAATATAAGAAGTTAGTGAAGGACATATAAAAATTGGATACTTTGCCAGCCAAGAGAAAGCAGGAGTTTGTTATTCTAAATTACTTATTTTATATTAAATATTAATACCAAGATTTGGAGTAATCCCCAATTCAGTTAGTTCATTCACTTAAACCGTTTACTATTATACAAATTAATTAAATATTAACTATTAACTTAATTTTTAACTTACAAATTAACTTCCACGATTTATTTATTAAACCCACGTCTTCGGCAGACTAAATGGACCGTGACGGTCGTGTGCATCAACAGCCCTCACCGCAAAATAATATCTTTGTCCTTCCTGAAACTGTGTAAGTGTTACCGCCATTGGTAGCAACATTGCTTTCACATCCCCCACATGACGCCAGGAATCAACTGAAGGCGGACCTGATGTTTCCTGATAAGCATATATTTGATACGTTACACATTCCGCGTGGCGTTCCATTGATTCCTCCATAGTCCAAGATATAACAATGCCATTATCTAGATTACTAATGCGTATGGTAGGCCTAGGCGGAGGTAGCTTCCACGTTGAATTAACAGGCTGTGGTGGTGTTGGTGGTAATGGCGCTGGATGCGTATACTTGAGACGCTGTGTTGCAGGATTAGCTGTTGTGAGATGAACACGTGTAATACTTGTACAGGGTGGAGTCGAGACAGGAGAAACATTCGTTCTATGTGCTGTAGAAATATATAATATATAATAATAACTGTTCTTCTTATTTTCGCTATAATGCTATACTTACAGTTTTGCATTGTTGGTAGCGGGCGTGATGGTGTATTTACCGATTTATTATAATTTATTTGTGTTGCGCCCGGTATTCTAGAAAGTGCTGCAGTAGGCCTGCTATTTACATTGGCTGCCGTATTGTTTGAAACAGGTACACGAGTTCTTATGGAAGAAACTTGCGTATTTTGCGGAACGATATCATCCTCATCCGTCAAATCAATTACAGGCTTGTCTTTTGGTTTAGCGGGCGCAATACTCACCCCAGTTGGAAGTTTATTTATTTGGTTAACATAATTTTCTACAACTGTATTCGGTTGGGGTGGTCTGTAATTTTGTTGTATTGTATTGGGTTTTGGTGTTAACTTCCGACTGAAATAACAAAACAAGAAATTTGTTACAATACAAATCTTTATTTAATGATAATTTTAATGAACTTACACAACAGTAGTTCCCTGCCGCATGAGCCCCTGCTGATGTTGAGGGCTATTTGCTGGCACAGCAAACCTACTCCTTGGTAAGGTTGTTGAAGCTGCATTTTTATTTAGAACTTTAGGTGCATTTGTTACCGGCACTGGAGTTGCTGCATTTTGTGTTGGCTGTGTAGTTGGGCGATATATGGTCGTATTATTTGTTGTAATAGGGGAGTCCATTCCTCTTTGTGGTGTAATTTTTTGTACACAACCACGTCGTAAATTTGCATTTGGAGTTAACCCAGTTGTTGGAGTAACAGTTGGTGTTCTGGTAGGTGTGTTATCTACACTGGGAGTTTGCTGGATCGGTGTTGCAGTAGCACTGCGCAATGATCTGTTGGGAGTTATCGGTACAGATGCCTGTTGGATGACAGCTGCATTAGTTTGATCGGTAAAACTTTTCCTTTGGGGTATTGACACCTGGAGACCAACGGCACGTGTAATCTTAACTGGTAAAATGAGTTGTGAATTTTTCGTTTCAAGATCTTTCATTGCGCGGTTATGCACCATTTCAAGATCACGAAATTGTTTGATAAGTTCAGTAATTTTACTGCGGTAGCAAGTTAATAATTTCTCTTGGTTATTAGCCAATTCACGAAGTTCTGCTAGTTCACTACTAAATATCATAGTTTCAACAACTTTCACAGCAACTAATTCCTCCAAATCTGCTTTTGTCATTTTTGATAACGGTTTTCTGAACTTCTTTAAAAACTGAAGTTTTACATTTGGAGTTTCAACATCGTACTTTGGTGGAGGATATAGTGGTATAGTTATTTGGGATGGTTCACCTTTAAATAACTGTTTTATATCTGTTGTTAGTTTTGAGTCGGTATCTACGCTCTTAATATCTTTAATATCTTTATTCTCACAGTCACTAACTGAAATATTTGCAGTTTTAGTTGATTCCTGACTGACTATATCTTTTTTCTCTACACTACTGTCGGTGTCAGTTTTTAGCTTTTTCAAAGCTAATTGGTCATTTTCATTTAAGGTTTCATCCTTATTTGCTCCTGTTTCTACACAATCATGTGTACGCTTTACAGCTAGTTGTTCACTAGTATCTGAGGTCACCTTTGAAGTATTAACTTCAGACTTACTAATTGAGTTGTCTGTTTTATCTTCGAAGCTGCTAGTTTTACTTATATCATCCTCGTCAACCATCATTCGACAGGATTCATTACTTTCCTGACTGAGTCTGATACGCTTAGCAGGTGGCACTGCTTCACTGTCTTCTGTATTATTATCCTTTTGTTCAATCAAAGATGAATCCTCAACCAACTCAATATCACCATCGTCTTCATTATCTGGATCTTCAGACTGGTCCTCAGCAATAGTTAAACATTTCGATTCTTGCAATAAATTACTACTTGAGCTACAATTACTATTTGTTTCATCTTTTTCTGATAGTTGACGTTTATTGGCATTACCAGCTTCAACTTTTTTTTCTTCTGCAAAATCATCTCTAGCATTATCTGAATTGTCGAAGTGTAAGTCAGAGTCTTTCATTTTTTCTGCACCTTCTTCATTCACAGCTTTGGTAGGAACAGATTTATTAGCTTCCACTTTTTCATTGCATTCAATACCAGCATTATTTTCGCTTTCTTCTGTAGTTTCTTTTTTATTATTCTCATCGTCACCTTGAATACTTGTTGAGGAAGTAACCAACGATGATTCTTCATTTTGTTCAACTTTTTCTGAAATATCTGTATTTTTCGAAACTTTCGTTGTCATGTCCTCATCGTCTTCTAGTAGTACAATATCGTCGTCATCTTGTCCAACACATGGCGTATCTACTTTATCATCAGAGACTTTTTTACTCTCATCATTATCGATTATCTCAACAAGTTCAGCTGGTTTATCTTCTATACATACTACATCATCATCGGAGTCTTCAGCATTTAAGTCTGGAGAGGTTTTTTCATCTGCTATAGTTTTTTCATCTGCAGAATTATCTTTTATTGTACTTGGAAACACTATTTCAACATCTTCTTCAAGTACTAAAGTTGACACTTCTTCTACAACTTTATCATCTTTCCTAGTAGCTATTGTCTCCTTTTCTTTATTTTTTTTGTTTTCGATATCACTGGGTTCAACTTTCTCTTGATTTTCATTTAGTTCAGTTGCAGAGTCAGAGCATTTATCAGTAATTTTAGATACGGAATCTTTTGAAACATCATTTTCTGCAGAAATACCGTCTAAAATTTCGGTACAATTGTCATTGTCAGTTGCATCCTGAGTTACCTTTAAAGAATTTGTATTCTCATCTACTATATCAGTTGACATTTCTAAATAATTTTCCTTAATTATTTCAGTTCTATTATCTATAGAATTTTCAATTTCAGATTTTTTGTCAGAATTTTTAATTCCTTGTTGTAAATCTGTTATTGGAGTTAACGGATTTTCATTTTCTGATTCTAGAATACTACTACTTTTATTAGTATTTGTTTCTGATTTATTGTTTACTTCATTTGCTACACTTGCTTCATCTACTTTATCATTATCACATTCATTGTTTGTGTCATTAAGCATTTCCTGATCAGTTTTTTTATCCTTATGTATTTCTTGTAAAGCATTATCTGTTACTGTGATGGTGTCGTCTTCTAATAACTTAATTTTTGTGGTAGTTGAGGTTTTGTCATCTTCTATACTTAAATCTACGGAGATGCAATTATTTTGTGCATTTTCTGTTACGACCTTTGAAGTTTCAGGAGTTTCTTTCGATTCATCAACGATGCAATTAATTTTTGACAGCAATTTATCTAAGTCGTCGCCAGGATTATGAGTTTTTTCTAAAGGCGTATTGCTTCCCGTGTTCGTTTTGTTGTCAATATCTTCAAGCAATATATCTGACACAATATCACCTTTTGCAGTCTCAGCGTTGGGAATTTCTTCCACGCCTTCTAATAACACATCTTCCAATTCTGGACTTATTTGCTCTCCTAAATCAATATCATCACTTAAATCTATATCCAAATTATCATCAGTGATAATTTCGGGATTTGTGTCTAAAAGAAAAACAGTTTACATAAGTAAGATGTAAATTAAAATGGAAATGTTTTAACACATACCATTTTCTCTAAGTAAATCCTTCTCTGAAGATAACAAATCAGCTTCAAGTTCAGTCTCGCCATTAGTTGTGGTTTTATCTGAAGTCTTGTATTCTTCAATATCCACAGCGGAATTTGATTTTACTTCCATCATCTTTGTACAAATTAATTACTTTATAGATGTTTTACGGCAATTAAGTCGGTTTATCTGTAATAGAAACAATAAAGATTAGTCATAATAAATGGGAGTGTGGTTAAACGCTATACTTTTTATCATTTAATAAGAGATACATATATAAACATCATTATTAACATAAATTAGCCCATAAACAATATGAAAGCAAACTTAATTAAAATAGTTGATGTTTAAATTCAATATAGATTAGGAAAGCTAAAGTTAAGCCAGTACAGACGCCGAATGACCGAAAAAGGCATTCAGATCAGTGGCGACACTAGGTGTCAGCAACGTCGCCGACCTCCGACGGCCTGTCGCCCCCAAGGGTCACGCAAAAAGTTGTACATATTTCTTAAAAATTTTACTAATAATAAATTCAAAATTGCCAATATTACTGAGCAAACAGTTCAAATAAGAAATCCACTTATTTATTAACCTAGATCGGGGAAAGTAGGTATTTGCAATAACGGCTTTGTAGCGTCATGATTTAATTCATGATCCCCAACAAAACAAAGAAACAAAAAAAAATCTAATATAAGTTATCCTAAAGATCTTAATAAAAGACATTTTTCTAATTTCAATCATATTTCTCTATCTGAAACAAGATAGGAGAGTAGAAACGAAGCAATAAAGCGATATATTTGCAATTTGATGATGTTATTGAAGACGTGAATGAGCTGAGAAATAAAACTGATTATTCAGAACTGACTTTTGAGTTTATTGTAGCTTAACACGTGTGGTACGAACTTTTACTATAAGTGGACAATATAAATAAATTATGGCAATCGACTGAAGTAAACTTGAAGATCGCTATTGATAGTCTACACTCATTTCATACCTGTGTAAAAGACTAACTTAATACTGGATTCAAAAAACCGTAGAAAAAAGTAGTTACCTAAATTTAAAGAAAAAATAATAGCAAAGAAGAAACGATTGATTACTTATGAACATATGAACTGTATGGGTTCATCAACCATACATCTATTGAAATGCAGTATAAAGTAAACTTTTTAACCACAATGATCGATGCTATCATAATGATACCGACTATTGGTTCAAAGCGTAATGACTTAATGACATTAATCATATGAAAAGTATACCAAACAAAGACCTTTCCAAGCATTATAATGCTTTAGGTTTTATATTTTGGAAAGGTGAAAACAGCGATATTCAGCCTTTTAAACTGTATGAGGAGCTGCTGCTTTTAAAATCGAACTCACTAGGCTTAATCAAAGATATGTTATAAAGCAACTCATCCGATATATTAAAGAAAGTAATTTAAAGGAAATAAGTCCGAATATTTATTTAGTAATCAGAATCATGCTCACAATTCAGTGAGCTCAGTATAGCTTTTGTTGAAAAAAATTTGTCAAAGTTAAAATGGATTAAGACCTACTTGAGAAGTATGATAAACCAAAAGAGACTATCTGCATTGACAACTCTATCAATTTAAACAAAAATAACAGCTCAAACAAATTATGATATTTTTTTTAAATTATGAGGCTTAAAGTAGGAAAATTCATTTATTTTAATTTGAATTTAAATAAATAAAACTTTCATACATGCTTCGTCGTATTAGTGAATTATTTAAATTCATTAATATAATTTTTTTACTTTTATAATTCAGTAATAAAGGAGGCCTCGCTTTTCTGATACCGCCGACGTCCAGAGTTGATCTAGCTCCGCCACTTATTCAGATGGTAAAAGAAGAATGCTGTGACTGAAAAGATTTGACAGGACATGGTTATAATAATGGTGCCAATATGTTCGGCATTAATAAAGGCGTTGGAAGAACGTCTTTTTATCGCTTTATCGATTATCGATAACTCTATCACTTTATTTCAATTTAGTACCTAATTTTTTTTTAAGTTCGATAAATTTTCCGATACATACATTTACATTCGATAATATAATTACAATATACAATTTATACAACATACAATGTTATAATTAATATCAACAATAGAAGGTTTCGGTTTTAAACGCCAAGCACTATATGCCATAATATTCAATGTTTTACGAGAAATCGAAAATAAACGAAAACCAGCACTTGAGTCATTAAACTGATTTTAATGATTGTCACCTAAAATATTTGGTAAGTACTAGAATCGATTTTAATAAATATAAGTAAACGCCAATGACCTGAAATTATTACATTTTTAATCTTAGACATATATACAATAAGTATCCATATTACAATACGAATGCCTCTTTTAAAACTAAAATATTTACAAACAAAAAAAAAAAAATATTAAGCAAGTAGTAAAAAAAACAAATGCCGCTACTAAAGTAGCAACATTGTACGACGTGTGGCAACCCATGTGCTCGAATTTCTGCGAGAGAGCCAACGTGACGAGAGAAATTTAATTTCTCAAAATAAAAATATTTGAACTAAATTTAATACACAACCGTACAGCTATTCTTTATAATACACTTTAAACAATGTTTATATCCATACTTAACATACAATAAAGGACTTTCTTTTTAAACGTTTACACACAAATAACACAACTCTACAACCACTCTCGACTGCACTGTCCAAGCTCAGAAGAGGTACTGAAAATATTCGGATACAATCACTCATTTTTATTCGTTTCTATAGTAATCAATATTTCAGTCCGAAGTTGAAAAACGAAATTTGTATGTTGTGTTGTACTACTGTGAGAGACCCTTTGAATATAATAATTTATTGAATCTTCAAAGATTTTATTTATAATTTATTTAATATATTTTTCAATATTTTTTATGCTATAAAAACAAATTTCTGTTAAAATTTCTTTGTTGGACTCATATATAACTAATATAATTACGAGATCCGAGAGTCTACGATTCTACGTTCCAAAGGCACTCACCAAGACTACGTAGTAATAGATGTGATCTAAAAAATGATGGAACTGTATATATAATAAAAACTTTAATTACTTTAATTTTAATTAAATTGAAAATGTAATTTAATTCAAATAATCAAAGTTTAATAACCTATAAAAACCCAAAATAATCCATATGTCAAAACTGAAGCTTACTGTCTTTCTAAAATTTCTAATCAAATCTTTTTATCTATGTATATTATTAATGTTTTTTATTGTAAGAACGACAACAAAAAATATATATAAATATATTTGTCCACATATTAAATATACATTTGACAACAAAAACATGAGTACAAAAATAAATATTAGAAGATAAATTAAAGAGATGGAATGAGAGAGAAATGAAATGAGAGAGAGAATCGAGAAAGTGTCATGCAAAATATGGGAAACGTTTTCATGCTCATTGAGGGTTTTATTATAAATTAAATATTTTTATATTAAAAAAAAAATCTATAAAAAGGATTGAATAATAAATTATTTTTTTGAGTTGATTTAAAATAAATATGCAGAAGGTCTAAAAACAAAAATTAAAAAATAGCTACATATTATGAAGAAATTACCAGGTAAGCGAAGAAGAGAAAAGAGACAAAGTTAAATGAAAAAAAAAAAAATCAACCTGGCAATTGACGTCGTACATTTTTTATTCGCAGACAAAAAAGAGAAAGAGAAAAAACTAAACAATGAAGAAAATAAAATAAAAAGTAAAAAACAATTTTGGAATTTTAAACACCCTAAGAACAGTGATAAGTAACTGAATCTATAAGGTCTGTCTTCAGAAGTTACAGATGGATTTGTAAAGGCGACTATAAAAGGACTTACAAAACTTATCTGTATTAATCTATCTATCTATACATTAGAATTCGAATATAAGAATTGATTTTTTGCACAAACCATACATTAAATCTAAAAATTCATTGAATCAATATATTTATATATATATAGTATATATATAGTTTTAATATTTCCAATTTTTTTTTTTCTAGGTGCTATTGTTCCAGAGAATTTTTATAGAGAATTTTAATTTGACAATTATTTGATGATTTTTTTTGAGAAAAAATTTGTCTAAAGAAATTATCTTCTGCGATGTTGTCTCTTTCTGCTGTTTCCTCTCAAGCTGCTGATCTATCTTCAGGTATTCGTTTAATGTAGCGAGCACATTTAAATATGTTTCTTTACATACTCAATAATAATATCTTTATTCATCAACTAATACAGTTTGCTGCTGTATCTGATCTTATATAGTTTCTAATTTTCAGTTAAAGGACAAATAATCTTTCACAAAATTTATCTTTCAATAACCACTTACTTAATTAGTCCATCTATAATTGTCACGCGCCTTGGTTGTTCTTGACAGAATTTTGCATAATTACATTTGTTGAGGTTACTATATAACCTCATTGATCAATATTAAAGCAAAGTCATCAAGTTACTCATATAATTATAGAGGTCCTTTTAATACTTCAGTTTTTTAGTGGATCTCCATCTTTAGCACAATGTTAAATATTGCTGCTGGACCAAAAGTCCTGTTTGTGATATCACTTTATCGACACTTTATCGAAAGTTTACTACAAGTCTATAAAAACACAGTTCAAATTTATTGCAAAACTTCACTATATGCCCGAAGTCCAAGAACGCTAATCTGTTGTACTTTTTCCTGTCTAAAATTCTCATTGATTCTTGGTTTTAAGACCCCTTCCGTAATATTGTTGTAAAATGATGGCTTTAACTTTAAATAGCCATTATTTGGTGGTTTTCCATTCTTAAACTTTGTCATCTTCTATAGATGGAATTGCTGACAAAGGACTTAGTATACATTTGTTCGTCTATAGTAGCCAGAGTTGATTGTACGCATATATTTGTGAAGCTGGTGACACACTGACCACCTAAGTCGATGTCTTTTATGTCTACTGTTAGTTGTTAGTTCTCCTTTTTTATTGATTTCTCTTGATACTCATTGACACTTATCATCAATCCTTTACTTATTTCTTTTCTTCCTTTCTGCTGACAAGTTTTGTGGAGATAAAGTTTTTTTTAAATCATTTCACATCTGCACAATATCTTCAGTATTATATACATCTAAAATTATAGACTCACGTATCTGTCAATTTATGACATTTATTTCTTATTCCTTTAATATTGATTTGACTATAGCTGCAAGGATGCGTGATCAATTTAGTTTGGAGATTCAAAAGTATCATTTTATATAAGTTGAATGAAATAATAATTTTAGTTTGACGTCCACAAAGACGTCAAATTGTGCCTGTATGTATGCCTGTTTTTTGGAATTAACACTTCTTTTGAAGATGTGTATTTGCCAGCTATATTTTATGTAAACGTTTCACATAATAGGCATTGCAAAAAGAAATCCATTATTTTCCCAATAGATGGCTTTAGTTATCTATATACGGCGTTGTATAAGTCCGATCGGGTTACGCCAGATGCCGTTAGAAAGGTGAGATTTCGCATTAAGAAATCTTTTGACAAATTGATGATTGATTGACCAGCGTTCAGTTTTGTTAGAGCTTGCGTCAAGGATGAACACTAGCAAAGAGAAACTACGTCAATTTTGCAGTTTTTCTTTGATAAATGCAAAAACGCAATTCAGGCCGCAGAAAATATGAATATTGTTAATGGTCCTGATACTATAACAGCCAATAATTTCAATGTCAAAAATGCATCAGTTAAGCGATGGCCAATTGTAGAAAATGTCGATGAAGTCATGAAATTGTCGAGTCTGACCATCATGTAAACACTGACTCCATTACCCAAAAGCTAAAGATTGCACAAAAAGCGTTTGGAACCATTCGAATAAGACCAGATACAAAAAGAAGCTCGATGTATAGGTGTCACACGAATTAACTCAAAAAACCTCAGAACCGAATTTTCATATGCGAATCGTTGCTGAATCGACCCATATCTGAAGTGGTTGGTTACTGATGATGAAAAGTGGATCACTTACGACAATGTCAAGCGAAAACTGTCGTGATCGAATCGCAATGACTCAACTGAAACGGTGGTCAAAGTAGGGTTGACGGTCACAAAGGTTTTGCTGTGTGTTTAGTGGGATTGGCAGAGAATCAATTTCTATGAGCTGCTCCCCTACGACAATCTCTTAACTCGGAACTGTACTGTTAACAATTGGATCGTATAAACGAAGCAATCGCACAGAAACGGTCAGCTATGAGTAATAGGAAAGAAATTGTGTTTCATCAGGACTCGTCAAAAAGTTCGTCTTCAATATCATGCAAAACTAATGGATTTCTCTTTATTACTCCTGTTATTATTTTTTGCATTAAAGTCTCCAAACAGTATAAGATCGTTTTTATTTTTATTTCTAAATAAAGTGGCTTTTTTTAATTTGATTTAGAATACAATCTCTTAAAAATCATTTAAAAACCGGTAGAGTCCGGTTTCCTATAACTTTGTTTTTTTTTTCCGTTCCGCAGCAAAGATTGGTATTTTCTATATAAATAGTTTATCCCAAAACTTCATATGTTTTATATATGACTTTATCGTATGATATATTGTTCCGATATTCCAAGTTCCAATTTGTTAGTCTATTGTTATTTGTTTATATCTGAAGAAGCTTATTATAATCTATTATAAGCTTTGTTTTAACATTCTTAACTTAAATTGTTTCTACTAATAAGCCTTGGACTTTAAGCTTGTTCACTTTATTTCATCAAAGTATAGCACTGTGCTAGCAGAGCTGGAAAGCCTTTTCCCACTTTTTTTGGAGCCAGTTGGAGTTTTGATTTTTTTCACTCTATAAGTTTTATTGGTAACACTTTTTCATTAAATTTGTTCCGGCAATGGTTTCAGCTTGAGTAAACTCGTATATATATATCACATATCACTTATTTACCATTCACATACTAATGTTTTGTAGTTAAACTTACATTTGGTGTTATGTTCTCCCACACAAATATTTATATACTTAATACTTATTTTCGGCTGTGATTTTGTATGGTGGTTATCGATTATTAACTTCATCATAATAAATTCCTATACAAAAATTTCGACTGACTCAAAAACTAGATACTAATCTGCATGCTAACAAAAACAATTAACTGGCAGATAAGTGGACAAAGGAATATTTCTAACCACGATGTTGTAAATAATAGTTTAGGTATATGTTTACTTAAGGAGGCCAAGGTTCACACTGGACTATAGCGTCAATTAGGAAGAAGAAAAAGATATATGTTGACTTAAGTAGAAAATATTTAAAACAGAATTAATTATATGTTACACTCTGCTCAACGGTGAAGAAAACTTGCAAAATGGGCTACATAATTTCTTATGGATGAAGGATTTATCAGTTCTAAATTTTTTTGTATCATAATAGCGCAATATTCTCTTTCTTCTTATACTACGTTTACACTAACAATAGTCAAACCTCATTAACCAATTATTGAATTAATTGCGATAGTGTAAACATACGGTAAGATTTTATTGCAATTTCATTTTTTCCTCGCACTCTCGTACCTTTAACGTTCTCAAATTTTAAGCTTACATCATTCTATATTTGTGTGTATATATGTATGTTTGTGTGGATATTTTCGCCTATACAATATACTTATAATTTGGTACTTGAATATTTCTTGATGATCCTAAAGCGATTTAACAGTAGTGGCGGAACCCTAAAATAATTATAGAAGTTGCTGCCACTTTGCACATATTTATTTGCGTTTGACAGTTGTCGCAGCGCTGCAACTGCATACAAAAACCATAGCCCTCTTCCCTCTGACATTAGCAAGTTTCTTTAAATTCGCATATCATTTCATTACTTTCTCAAGCATTAATTATAATAGAAATA